>NW_019392656.1:0-127585 GCF_000648675.2 Cimex lectularius
CTGTGCCAGCTCCCCCTTCAAGTGACGTCAACTGTGCCAGCTCCGCCTTTCAGTGACGTCAACTGTGCCAGCTCCCCCTTTCAGTGACGTCAACTGTGCCAGCTCCCCCTATCCGGGACATTATAACATCGTCAAACTCCGTGAACTCCGTGGAGTAATCCACCACCAGACCCCATGAAATTATCCCCCACCAGACCCCATGAAATTACCCCCCACCAGACCCCATCAAGTGTGCCAGTATTCACTGTGCCAGAAACGGCCTTTTATCACTACTAATAACTTGTTTCAACTCGACCAAAGTATGTTGCTTTTCTGATAACAGCGTTTACAAAATCGATATAATGCCGATCCGATGAGAATTTATAATATTTCACAAGAAATATCTTTTTGTACGATAGGTGTTTTATGTTAGAATAAATGGAAAATTTTTTAGAAAAAAGGATTCAAATTGTCAAAACTTGTCATCTTACTTCTGAAGGTCAGCTGTAATTTTTAGAGATACCTTTACACATTATTCCAGACTTGCTCATGATCGTTACATGAACGAGAGTCGAGTAGATGAGTTGAAAATTAACCAGAATTTAATTTTTCTCAGGGCCGTCCATTTCACGATGGCTCTTTGATGGTTAGAGCAGGGATTTCAATCGATTTCATAAATAGGTGGTTGTTGTTTGTTGAGGGTCTGTGACTTCTTTGACATGTGGATGATGTTTTGGAACGCAATGGGTTGTCGTTCCTCGATGGCATTGGCAAATTTATTTGTCTATTCCATGATAATGTCCGTCCACATGTTGCTCCCATGGTACAAACTATTTTAGAATAACAGAACATTATCATCTTAACCTGGCAACCTGGATATCAGGATTGAAATCCCTTCGACCGTGCACGGGATATGCTAAGGAGACGAATAAGATTTACTATGATCTTTTCCGTGCCATGGAATGGCTTCTGGTGGTCCGAATCCGACAGACCGTGAGAGATCAAAAGTCTGTAAGTACGCCAGAGGTCGTGGGAAGACGGCTTAATACTTTACAGAATTTTGAAGAATGGGCTAACCTTTAGCAAAAACAGTAAATTCCCACAGTTAGTAGAATGTTCGCAAGACGACTTTGCGTCTTGCGTAGAAATAGTAGTTATTAAAAAAACTAAAAATGGAATAATAATTATTTTTATGTATTTTTTCGTTTTCCTGACTTAATTTTATACTAAATCTTTCTATACTTTGTGAGAAAAAAGCTCACTTATTGAAGGTAGAAAATGATGATATTTAAAAATAAAAAAATATCAGCAATAATTTTTAAAAAAATTATAAGTTGCCAGTATATTTTTCCGACAGGTCTACATATTTTGGTACCCATGATGAGATAGAAAGATACATAATTAGATACATAGATAAAGAGATAAATAATAGGTAGTTGGAGAGATAAATATGTAGATAAAAGGGAGGGAGAGAGAGTGAGTGAGAGGGAAAGAGAGTGAGAGACAAAAAGAGACAGTCAGGCACACAGTCTTACAGAGAAATTGAGAGGTAGATAAAACATGACTATGTTAATATACAGCGTGTCTTAAATAAATTTAATATCAGAAACGACTAGAGATGGAAATATGGTGTATCTCATAAAATAATTAAAAATGTCAAGTAGAGTTGACATTTCACTATTTAAAACATTTAAGAGATATATTACAATTAATTAAGGTTTTTAATTGAGATAAAAAAGTCAATGGCACGAACGGGATTCGAACCCACGATCTTCGGCTAGATACGCCGCTACTCTACCACTTGAGCTATCGTGACCTCGATCCCCTCAGACACTAACTTCCAATTTCAACCTACCTTTTGAATTTTCTCTCCTATTTGCCGTTTTTTTTTAATCTCAACCAATATCTTACGTAAATATTAATTAATTGAAAGAAGTTATTTGGTCAATTGGACCACAAAATCTAATGGGTTTAATAAAATTCAACTTTCTAAAAAATAAAGACGTTTCAATCAAAAGAAATAATTATCTTCCAGAGAACTGGTGTTAAACAACTAGTGGATGAAATGTGTTCGTGTAGATGGAGAACTTTACAGAATTCAGATGTGAGAAAAACGTTATTTTCCCTCGTTTTTGCCATTTTTCAAATGTCGTGTAATCGGATTGGATTCTCGGCGACAAATGAAATGGCCTCGGAGAGCTTTAGTGAAATATACTTCATTAATTCATTAAATTCACTAATTTCATGGTGCGCTTGACCAATTATTATATTACAATTAATTAAGGTTTTTAATTGAGATAAAAAAGTCAATGGCACAAGCGGGATTCGAACCCACGATCTTCGGCTAGATAGGTTTTTATCTCAAAAACCTTAATTAATTGTAATATGTTAATTGGTCAAGCGGACCACGAAATTAGTGAATTTAAGAGATATTTTACATACACTTAACTTCAGATTTCCTTCGGAAAAGGTTAAAAATTCACATGACAATGATAATATATTAAAATTAGCACACCCATACTAAGGAAAGAGGTTGATGTCTTATTAATACAATCAAAATTCAATTTAATTCAATACAATTGAAATGAACTGTAGAAAATGAAATGCTAGATTTTTTAAACTAAGTGTCGAGATTCAATTCTCTCTGAGGGAGAAAGAAAATGAAAGAAAGAAAAAGGAGAGAAAGAAAGAAAGAAAAGAAGGAGAGAAAGAATGAAAGAAAGAAAGAGAGAGTGAGAGTGAGAGGGAAACCAACATACCGAGAGGCACACAGACTGAAAAAGAAATTTGAAAACAGTGAGGTTCTTTACAATGAATTTGTAAGAAAGAGTAAAGGGATTTTTGAGGGAGATTGTGGAGGACAGACAGATGCAATACAAAAATACAAAATAGAGCTAGGAAAAGAAGACCGATCAAAAAAAAAAAAAAAAGATCTAGTCGAACATATAGAACAAAATCCAAAAGAACAGTGTGAGATCTGGTGTTAGGATGATAACAGAATGTACAATATATTATTTATTTATCATTCATTTTTGAAAAGTTGCTCATAGAAATCATAAGTAAGTTTTCAGACTCGTAAAAAGATAGTAAAATTCAAAATGACATACAATGTATATCTTTCTTCTCCGATTTCGTGAGATTTACATACATTTTATGCACAACCAAACTAGTTTTTTTTTTTTATTATTACTTAGTTTAGGTTTAGAAAAACATTTTCTTTATCAAGGCATTTCGATCTTTATTGAGATCATCTTCAGAGCCCGGGATTTATAAACATAACATTGTTTAAATACAAACACATGTAAGATGTGAAAAAGAATTTATCCAATGATATACACAATAAAGAAATTTTAGGTTTAATAAAAGTAATTGTACTCTCTCAAAGTATGTGGTTTCTGTGTAGACGTGTCACGGTTGTGTGTCGGGTTGAACGTGTTAGCGAGATATTAATGTTTTTATGTTTAAATATGTTTGATTTTGAAGGAGTGGGGAAGGAAATAAAATTAGAAATTCATTTTTTTAATGAGGAGTCGGTTTCTTTGAGATGAAAAGGACCGATAATGGAAAAAAAGGGAAATGGTTTGTCGTTCGGGCCAAATTCGCCTTTCAGGATTATTACAGACGGGATTTCTAGGGAAAGGAGAGTTAAATTGTTGGTGATTTAGACTATGTTGTTTGATGTGTGGAATGTAATGATTGTTTTTAATGTTGTCTTATATGGTTTGTGTGTTATGTTATTGATATGGAATTTGATTTATGATACTAGCTAGCTGCGGCTAAGTATTCATGTGTCTGTTCTTGATTGATGCTGTGTTTATCTCTGTTGATGTAAATGTATTTATCTTTTATTTTCATGAAAATTCTCAAGAGAGGTAACCGTTTTTGAAGGTACATATTAACATTTTCAACTAAAATCATAAGAAACCTTAATTTCTTTAATAAATTATTGCGATTTAGTTCACATTTTATTTAATCCAATTAAACTCAATTTCGATTTTAGAATTCGTTTGATATTTTATTTAAACGGATAGATTTTTAAATCTACTCTAGGTTCTTGTGCTACCAAAAGATAAATCGGAGCTTATTGTCTGAATAATCCTTTGACTGGATTGAATGCCGCGATATGGGTTGCGAACCGATAGGTTTTGTATCCCGTCGGAGTGGTCATGAAGCCCGTTTTAGGAGAACAACAGCCATTTCCGCCCCGTCTCCGGGGTAAATACGTGACCAGGGTTTTAAGAAATCATGAACACCGGGCACGAATCATTGAATTGGACCATGAATAAATTAATCTTTCAGCGAGATACAGCCAACGGTGTCCTTTATGTATTCAAGTTTTGTCTCATTACATAGCGGTGTCTCAGTGAAAACAATCCCGGGAGAAACTTGGGGCAACTTTGTTCCACTTGATACCTCGGGTTTTCCCTTGCATTCAACACTGTTTTACTCTATAAAACAGTAAATTGTCGCTATCATATTTAATTTCTACACAATTTGCATAATTTTGTACGATAATTATTGGAAGAATTGTATCTGACTTTTTTTTAATATATAATATTTACATATTTATTTCCTTCCCCTATCTTTCACTCACTTTCACTTACTCAACCTATCATCCAATCTTTTTCTTTTTTTCTTAATTTTTAAAAATAGTCTTTATTTTATCTTTTCTCCTCCTCCCTTCTTTCCCTCTTTTATCAATCTAGTTACTTATATTTTAAATGACGATATTTATGTATACATAACGCGTAAGTGTACATTTTTATTGTTTGAGCTGTGAAAAATTTAATTTTATTTATTTCAAAATTTGTAGACATATTATATATACATTTTTTCTTAATGATAAAATTATTGATTATGGGAAGAAGTTGTAGACGATTTCGTTTATTTCGCCCCTCGCTCTTTTTCACACTCTCTCTCTCTCTCCTCTCTCTCTCACTCACTCACTCACTCACTTCCTCACTCACACTCTCTCTCTCTCACTCGCCCCCTCTCGCACGTTATTTCACCAGGGAATGGTTACGTGAAAACCAGTTATTAATTTCAGAACACAAAACGAAAGCATTTAGCAACTCTTTTTCTAAAAAGCATTACAATCATACACACTAATCCATTTTTTATAGAAGTCATATAACCCCGGTCAGGGTGTTGTATTTAAAAAAAAAGCCCGTTTGCACATATATTGCCTTTCCCATACAGTAATGAATCGATTTATCAACGCCTTAATTGTTGTGGCCACCGACGCCCACTTCCATTGTTCCACAAAAAAAGTTTTCAAAAATGAATTGAGAGAAATAATTAAAGAAATTAAAAAATATGCATATATAATCTTATTGTCTATTTATAAACATATTGCATTTAAAGAATACCTGTCTAAATGTAAAAACAGTTAATTTCATTGATAATACCAGCAGTTTTTAATAGTTTTAATTATTTCCTGAGATGCATCACGGATCCGACAACATCGAAGAAACTCTAATACGCCTAAGACAAAGTTACAATATTCATTAGATTCTACCCTAAGACCGACTTCCTCTTTATGTACGCTATTGTACAATATGCTGACTAAGCCTTTGGAAAGGATTGTGTTGGAACAAATATATGATTATCTTGCTTTGGGAACAATGAGTTACTGTACTGACACAAATGAAAATACATCTCCTAGAAAAACTATCTCGTACGGAGTACCACAAGGTTATGTCTTAACTTTACATTTATTTTCAATTTAAATATTGTAAATATTTGTGTGGTGATTAGTGACCTTAAATCGATAATTATTCAGAAATCGTGAGGTGCGGTCTGGTGTGATGTAGGTTTCAGAAAAACATTTTCATTAACGTGCCAACGTTTCGAACTTTATTGTGATCATCTTCAGAGCTCAAAGTGTTTGTCTTCTGTGTAATTGTGCCATTATTGCGTGTCGTGTTGAGAGTGCCACGACACGCAAGAATGGCACAATTACACCGAAGTCAAACACTTTGAGCCCTGAAGATGATCTCAATAAAGATCGAAACGTTGGCACGATAAAGAAAATGTTTTTCTGAAACCTGCATCAGACCTACCAGACCACATCTCACGATTTCTGAATAATTATTGTAAATATTTGGTGTACGCAGATGAATTCCTGGTTTATTATCCGTTTTCTGAGTTCGAGGATGATATCAAGATTGTGAAGTAGAATACAGAATAAACAGTAATTTTACGTGAACTGATGATAAGAATTTTTTTAATGCAAACATAATTATAGCAATAGTTATTGGTACCCCAAGAAAAATCTCAAAACGTTTCAACGTACATTTTGTTTTTTCAGTTAATAATTAAAACTTAATCTAAAAAAAAATCAACATTTTAAACCAAATTTGAGTAAAAATACTAAACATTGGCAAATGCTCTGTGGTTAAACGTCATCGGTCATATATGAGAAAACAATTTACGCTATTTGTAAAAAAAGAGTTTAGTTTAGGAGGGTAAGTTCTCTACGACTAGAATCCAATTGTAGAAAAGCAATGGCGAGATTCACCAATTTTGCTTTCATACCTCCCATTCTACAGATGTTTTCTCAGAATGATAAAATTCAAGAAGTGATCAAATTTTATACGTTATTTAATTAAAAAAACTGGAAGTGAAACTACTCATTCAACAACCTCCAGATTTTTTTTTAAATCGGAATAAAGTTGTGACATGAATATGTGCAATTCGCTTGCAAACTTCCAGGTTTTAAATCAGTTTTTGAATAAAGCATCTTATATAGGAGAGACAACGTTTATCTCAGCTGTTCTTGTTGAAACTTAATTATTTTGGAGTAAATATTCAACTTAGGAAAAATATAAATTAAAATTTAAAACTCCAATTCTGGCATATTTTACCAAATTAATTAAACAGGGTAAAAATTAAAATTTTTAAGTAACTAAGTTCGTTTTTTTTTTTTTTTTTTTTTTTTTTTTGTACAAACCATAACCAGCTAAAACCACCAGTGTTTCAATAAACTTTACCTTGTTAATTATAAAAACCAATTTTCTTAATAACTTGCGAATTTCGGTTTATTCTTCCGAATTTTTTTTCTTCTTGAGAAGCTTAAGTAAACTGGGGAATAACAAAAAATGTAATATCAGCTCTGTATTTGGGTTGATATTTCCTTAATCCGACAAATAAGCCAACCATTATTGTGAGACTGGGATTACACATCCTGAAACCAGTGGTTTAAAAAAATATTCATTGCTCTATTGGATTTCTTATATATTTTTTGCGGTTCGCCGGAAAGGTCCTTTCGGCCCTTCCAGATCGAGGTCGTCGTCGATGGATTTATAGATTAGACGGAAATCCGTGCCAAATCCATCTCTAAGAAACAGGACACAAGGAAGGGGCAAGCTTGTTTTTTGATTGCTTCGGTGAAATTCTCTCACTCGAAACCTCTCCTACTTTCTATTTTTAGGTTATTTCTCGGAGGTTTTCTATCGCAAACTTTCCATTTACAAGAAACGTCAAATACTTGATATAAATAATGATAAACAATAGAAGACGACTGACTGTATGTAACTCATTAGTACAAATTATTTTGGTCGTTTATAGTAAAACAATAGATGACATAGGTTCATTTTTCTTTTCGTAAAGCCCTTTCTGAATAAACATGCAAGCAAAATGTACTAGTGATATGTCAACGTCCCTAAATATGTAATAATTTTCTATACTATAGAATATATTTTTTTAACGAAGCAATTAATTTCACAATTAAAATTTACTATAATCGAAACTTTAAAATTTACTAAACTCGAAAGCAATATGAAATATATCTCCACAACATAAATGTCAAGCTGTTTGTTGAATAACAAAAAACGCTAGCATAATGTTTTAATTAATTTTAGACGAGAAAATCGAAGAACAAAAATATACTTTTTTTTATAAAAATGAAATAACATTGTATACAACCAAATATTCGAAAAATACCCCCTCCATAAAGGTATATGTTGTTTAATAACAACAAAAAAACGTAGTATTTTTATTTGGAGATCGTGAGATGCGGACTGGTGTGACGTAGGTTTTAGAAAAACATTTTCTTTATCGTGCCAACGTTTCGACCTTTATTATGATCATCTTCAGGGCTCAAAGTATTTGTTTTCCGTGTAGATGTGTCATTCTTGTGTGTCGTGTTGAGAGCACCCACTTCGGTTTTTCTAATTACTACGTCACACCAGACCGCATCTCATGATCATCCGAATAATCATTGACTAACGGTCACTAAACATCATACACACACACACACACACACACACACACACACACACACACACACGGTAGTATTTTTATTTAATTTATACAATAAAAAAGACCGCATGAACTAGAAAGTAACTTTTTTATAATAATGAAAAGTTAATTAAAATTTTAAGAAAAGTTTGTTTATATGCGAAAAATACCTGGACGAAAAGAAAGTCAAGTTGTTTAAAAAAGTAAGAAAAACGTAGTATTTAAATTTTTTTAATAATCAAAAGAAAATATAAATATCAAAAGCATCCATTTTTAGGAAAGTATTTAAACAAAATGTATTAACTACACAAATGATTTTTTTTAATAACAAAATAAATACAAAAAGCTAGCATTTTTGTTTTAATTTATTTTATTCTTGAAAGATCAGTAGAACAAAAAAAACTTTTCTAATAAGAACAAATAGAACATTAATATGTCAAAAAAGCTTACATTTTTAGAAAGGCATGTTGGACCAAAAATATCCCACCAAGAAGACGGACAAGCTGTTTCACAAGAACCGAAGAAAAACCAAAACTCCCTATCATTTTTATAGTAACTTATTTTTATATGAAAAACAAGAACGAACAAAATCAATTTTTTATATAAGAAAAGAAAGTCAAATTTTGTATAAGAAACAATATTAACTCGGTTTGTAAATCGAGAGCAGTTTTTTATCAGAAAAAAATCTGGATAGAAAATAACCAAAATGTAAAACAAAATGCAGACACATCTTGCAGGAATAAAAGAAAATTATAAACACTTTCATTTTTAGTATTTTTATACAAGATAATTAGCTTAACAACAAGAAATTCAACGGTTTTTTATTCTTTCTGCTAATCTTACGATATAGTAGAAATGTTACTATTGTAAACATATTCGTAATATATAAAATCAAGAACAACAATTGTAAAAAATTTAATAATGGGCTGACATTAGACGGTTTAAAGTAAAGCTAACTTTAGAAATAAACGAAAATAGCTGTTCTGAAGTAAAGACAAAAGTCTTTTTTTTTTTCATTTAGCTGCAGAAACGTAAAAGTCATTTCGTTTTGCGATTTGCTTACAAAGTAACCATCTCAGGAGATTAGCGGCCAAGGGTATAAAAGGCCTATACTGAATAATAAAACGATCCAACATTAACCGCAAAAAAGCTACACAAATTACATTAATTGGTTTTAAGATTATTTTTTATTTTAAAAACAGCGCTTAAATTGAAGTAAAATATTTTTTCGTAAACATTTTCTAATATTTAAACATTTCAATGCAAAACGTTTAGATTTCAGTAATAAATTTAAAAAACGCGAATAGTTAAAAAAAATATATGCGTTCCGGCAATGTAACACATTAATTTTTTAGAGCCAACTTGTGTATAGAAAATTACTGGATGGGTAGGATTGTCCACATTTTACCTAGTTTTAAATTTTCTATCTTTAGTTAAACAAATTGTAACATAATTGAACACTGGACTGTTCACACAGAAAATGAACCCATTAATAATAAAATCAATATTATAGGTGTCTGTAGGTTGTAGTTTATAGTCCTATAAAAATAATTGTAGTTGATTATTCGGAAATCGTGAGACGCGGTCTGGTATAATGCAGGTTTCATAAAAACATTTTCTTTATCATGCCAACGTTTCGATCTTTATTGAGATCATCTTCGGGGACTGGGATTTACAAGCATTGTTTAAATTTAACAAATACATGTAGGATATGGACAAAAGTGAATTTATACAATGCAAAAGACTATTTTTTATATTCAATCAAAGTATTTCTACTCACTCAAAGTGTTTCTTTTCTCCCTAATTCTTGCCATTAAATATCCCAGTAAATCCCAGGCCCTGAAGATGATCTCAATAAAGATCGAAACGTTGGCACGATAAAGAAAATGTTTTTCTGAAGCCTACATCACACAAGACCGCATCTACTATTTCCGAATAATCATCGACTAACGGTCACTAATCACCACACAAAAATAATTGTAGTATTAAAATGAAATCCATTAATGAATTGTAACTAGTGTGTAGGCTCAGAAGAAGGTTTTATAATAAACTGAAAACTTTGCAATTTGCTGTGTTTTGAGTTTTAGATCTACACTTGCACTCAACATTTAACTATAGACCTCTACTTGCCGATCAGCACACAATATAAATAATTAGTACTTATAAGTTGTTAAAAGTCGTGAGGGGCGGTCAAGAATGAAGTAGTTTAGAAAACACTTTTTTTTCTTTTTTCATTTTGTGCCGTCGTCTCGAATAAAGATTCGGGTCATCTTCAGTGTATAAAGTATGGTGCTCTTCTTACAACACTTTCACACAAGAATAGCATCACACTTTATACCCTGATTATGGCCCGAATTAAGGTCGAAACGTCGGCCAAAAAATGAAAATAGTGTTTCCTCATTCTAGAACTCCCCACAACTTCAATAAATTATAAAACAACAGGTCACTAAGAGAAACACAAATAATTAGTATATTTTAACATACGATTTAAGTGTATTATTTTTTATGTGTTTTTAAATTATTTAATAGCTTTTGGTGTATTTATTTCTGTTTTTGCCTTAGATATTTACTCTCGATTTACGCCAACGCCGTCAGGTCTGTTTGCATTGTATAATTGTAAAATTTATCATTGTAGAAGTAATATATCACCAACTGGGATGGAGTTAATAATTTATTATGACTATTTGGAAAATTGACTTTTTTTAATAGAAAACATGTTGTTACCCAACAGTGTTTTTAAGTTTTGCGACGAAGGCAATCAGACTGCTTTTAATTGGCATACAGTCTTTCAATTAAAAAAAGTTGAACGGGAAAACTGGTGTGTCAAAAGGAAAATTCAATTTACACCCTTTCGAAGTAAAGCCAATTATTTTCGTGTTTTTCGATAATTTAATATTATGCCTGGGCAAATTCGAATCCGTCTACGGCGTCGAGCAAAAACATTAAAAGTGTGTTGTAATCGTAATTATAACTTTCGTGTTTCTCAGCAAGCGAGGTAAGGAGGGCAATGCATTAACCCTTAATTTTATATAAGAGTGCCTTTTTTGCCTAAAGATAACCGAGAGGAGATTTGATCACGGTAATAGAGACGGATTGCCTTTGGGGGACTTTGATAGCCATTACTTACTCTTGGACAAATGGCCACAAATTGGGGCTTTAGCGTGGTGGCAATTTCACGACAATTTTTCCTACACCCATCATTCTCATTTCTATGGTTTACATATGGGATATTATATTGTTCCAATATTATATATTGATAGCCCATTTATGCGTACGGTAGGAATACTATAAATATCCATTATGTTTCGTGGTCCGATTGACCAAATGACTTCTTTCAATTAATTAATCTTTATGTAAGGTATTGGTTGAAATGAAAAAGTCCGTGTCACGAATGGGATTCGAAAAATGGCGAAAGGAGGGAAAATTCGAAAGGTTTAGGTTGAGATGAGAAATTGGTGTCCGAGTGGATCGAGGTCACGATAAGTGGTAGAGCATCAGCGTATTTAGCAGAAGGTCGTGGGTTCGAACCCCGCTCGTGACACTGACTTTTTTTATCTCAATCAATACTTTACATAAAGATTAATTAATTGAAAGAAGTTATTTGGTCAATCGGACCACGAAACAAAATTTATTTAATAAGTAAAACGAAGTATATCTTCACTAAAACTCTACGTGGCCATTTCATTTGTCACCGAGAATCGAATCCTGATTACTCGACATTTGAAAAATCGCAAAAAGGAGGGAAAATTCGAAAGGTAGGTTGTAGTGGGAAGTTGGTGTCCGAGTTGATCGAAGTCACGACAGCTCAAGTGGTAGAGCAGCGGCGTATTTAGCCGAAGGTCGTGGGTTCGAATCCCGCTCGTGGCACTAACTTTTTCATTTCAACCAATACCTTACATAAAGATTAATTAACTATAAATATATTTTGGTTCATTTTGCTATGAAGTATTAAGAAAGACAGAAATATGATACAATTCAATAAAAAACATTGATCATTTAACCGTACCGATTAGTATGTTTTGCGTTGTTTCCTAATGTCCTCATGCAGGTTTTACTTTGGTACAATGCCCTTTAAATAGCCAACCAAGTAGATCAAAGGCATATTCATGGGAGCTCATGGGATCAAAGGACGGGGCCAGTCTCAAAAGATAAAGGGCAGACGAAACATTATTAATAAATAATATAATGATTCATATTAGCCGGCTTATAAAGGACATACTTTGTCAACCTTAACGAAATGCTTTTCCGATCTGACTGTGATGATAAAAATACTTAATGGAAAATCTGATGAATTTATATTTTATTTTTTTTTAACATAAACAAATATTTGTAGAATAATAACGTTTTTCTTTACATATTCTTTTAGTTGTTTCTATTTGGCATAATATCTCAGAGAAACTTGGACGATGGCACACAGAGTTCGTTATTTTGTTTCACTCTTTCTATATCCTGGACCAACAACTAATGAGATAAATATAACAAAACTTCCAATCCTGGATAGGCATTTAAAGAGCAATCGAAACAACCACGCTAACTGGTTCGTAATCTCATAATTCTCATAATTCTTCTCACAAAAATCTAACTTTTTCTAATGTTTAGTCGTTTCCAATCATTAAAATATGGCTAACCTTCCTGGATTGTTCTTTCAGACCTCTTAAATTATAAGTCAAGGGTATGAGTAGGTTGCGGTAAGACAACGCACCAACCACTAAAGTTTGAAAAAAGGAGATGGGCAGATTAAAACGGCGAGAGTAAGCCCACTACAAAAACAACCAGGTTAAAGGTTTATCAACCTGGTATTCTTAAAAAAAAAAAAAAAACTTTTAATGTTGTTTTCGTTGCCGATCGTTTTGCCCTTTTCCCCCCGTTTCTCTCTGGTGCATTTCAGAACGTCATCATGTTGAATAAGTAAATAGGGTTAAACCCAGTATTGAAAAAAGGATAAACCCGAAATGCTTTGAAATGATCGAAATTGATTAAGTTACAGACTGGTCAACCCGCAGAGTATTTTGGTAACTCCATGAAATATGGTCGCTGGTTCTGTTTGTCAGACGAATTTCTACATATCACGATTTTTCCTAGGTAATCAGTTGTATAAGCAGAAAGGAAACTACAGTATCACTACACACGGTACGATGCTAAAATTGACTCAGGGAGAAAATGATCGGAAAAGTTATACATTTGTCAGTTTAATTATTCAGAAATCGTGAGATGCGGTCTGGTGTGATGTAGGTTTCAGAAAAACATTTTCTTTATCTTGCCAACATTTCGATCTTTATTGAGATCATCTTCAGGGCCTAGGATTTACAAACATTGTTTACATTTAACAAATACATTTAGGATGTGGAAAAGTGAATTTATACAATGCAAAATATATTTTTTTTTATATTCAATCAAAGTATTTCTACTCACTCAAAGTGTTTTTCTTCTGTGTAATTGTGCCATTCTTGCGTGTCGTGTCGAGAGTGCCAGTGAGATTTTGCTATTCTGTGTTTATGTACGTTGGATTTTGAAGGAGTGGAGGAAGTCGGTATAGAAAAGACATTTTTGTATAAGGCGTCGGCTTCTTTGAGGTGAAAAGAGCCGAAGAAGGGAAACAATGTGTTGGTAATGGTTTGGTCAGATTATCCTTTCAGGATTATATAGAAAGGGATAAATAGGAAAAGGAAAGCTAAATTGTTGGACCATTAGACTATGTGAAAAATATATGATGTGTTGAATAATATGTTATATATATTGAATTTGATTAATGATATTGGCGTAGCTGCGACTGTGTTTACATGTAACTGTTCTGTAATTGATGCTGTGTTTATCTCTGTTGATATAAACCATTTCTAAGAAATTACGTTTATGTTTGTTTTCTTCTGTATGTAATATTTTTGGATTTTTGAAGTCGAAATTGTATTGGTGTTCAAAATGGTGGGTAGCGAGTGCCGTAGGATTTTGCTTGGGTTTTTTCCACATCCTAAATGTATTTGTTAAATGTAAACAATGTTTGTAAATCCTAGGCCCTGAAGATGATCTCAATAAACATCGAAACGTTGGCAAGATAAAGAAAATGTTTTTCTGAAACCTACATCAGACCAGACCTCATCTCACGATTTCTGAATAATTATCGATTAACGGTCACTAATCACCACACATTTGTCAGTTTGTTTGATCGTTTCTCATTTTCATGCCTCATTTTGTTCCTACAGAACCTTTCCAGAATTTTGCCATATTATATAGTTAGGGTATAAGCAGGGCGAGACAAAACAACGGCTCAAATAAAAAAGGTCAAAATGATAAAATAGTTGAAAATTTGTAGCCTAAACTAAACTGAAACGGTTCATCAGCCCGCATCTACGAAGAATAAAACTGCCAATTTGGTACTATCCAATCATTATGTTGATTTGATCTGGCAGAGGGATTTCGACAGTTTTCATTGGTTAGCCAGAGAAAGCTAGACTACAAACATACCACCAAAGATTGCCCTATGCTCAGTCTACTCAGTCCAAAAGGCGAATATGCTAAATAGAATTATGGGAAGTGACCTAGTTAAAATCTAAGGGAAATTTCAAAATTTTCTAATATTTAGTTAGTCTCCAATCATTATTGTCTGCCAGGTGAATTCCGTAATTTCACCATCTTTACTGGTTTGCAAAAGATATAAGACGGAAGAATGAGGCCAACACTAAAAAAGGCAAGAAAATTAATTTTATAAGACAGCAAAATGATTGGAAAAGGGCAAGACTAGTTTGACACTCTGTTTAACCGTCTCTCATTATTATGATCTACCTTTCACTGCCATTTTGTCGCATCCGACGAGTTTCGGAATTTTGCCATATACGGTAGTTAGTCAGGGGTTTAAGCAGGGCGAGGCAAGACAACGAACCAAAATACTAAAGAAGCCGAAGCCGAAACACGTCTGAAAAGCATAGATAGTTTGACAACCCGCATTTCTCAAGATAAAATTTCACAATTTTCAAAAACGTGCCCACGGGCTCATTTAGCGAAAGTTAAAAATTAGAAAATTTATTTATTTTGGAAACATCAAAAAACATTAGGCTTTATTGAATTGGGACGTTTTTTACATCAAATTATCTTTAAAAATTACGAACTACATTTTTTTTTATTTTGTGAGTTTAGATTTTTATTGTAAAAGAGAAGTTGAAATATTTGATAAATACATTGAGTTTCGGTTTAACTGTCTGAGTTTGCCAATAGCCTCCGGGCAAACATCCCTCGATTTGCATTGAGGGCGGATGAACAGTCACTATCGGTTGGGGGTGCCCAGGGGGCGTGTGAGATGACAATTCCTTCAACATTGTGAGCGGTTAGGTGTGAGCGATGTGGCGCATTGTTCATCTCAAGAGCCGACTCATCTGCGAACGTTACGCCGGGTGAATCCTTCGAATCAGAAGCAGAGCCAGTGGAACGACTAGGTAAACAGCTTTGCTGAATAACATTAGGGAAGTCTGCATTTAAATATCAAACAGCGGAGCACAATGGGTTAAGGTGAATTTCCGGATAAAGCACTTACTCATAGAACATTACGCAGGCATTTGTCATGGTGATAAATGATCAAACTTCGCCAACCGATAAGCTTTTGTACTTTTTAATGCAGTCTTCGCCAATATGTACTCGCTTCAAAGCCTTCAGAGAAAATATGGATTTTTTTTACGGTCAACCCTCGTCATTTTTTAAAATCTCTAATTTCTTTAATTAATAATGTTTTTCATAGAATATTTTTTTAAATTTGCAATATAAAAATACAATAATAGTCAACGATCTGCTTCTGACATTTTTACTACCATTTTTCTACCTAAAAATAATTTAAAAACCTACAACTTTGAGCTTACAAAAATTATTAAACATTAAAATTTGGTCGTTAGAGTGAATTTATTTCTCACGTTCCTATACTGATTTATTGAGAATTAGTTTAAAATTTCAAAACATTCAAGGAATTTATTAAATTTTATAACTTCTACGATATGATTTTTCACGTGAATATCGTAAGAATTTTAGTAATTTAGTAATTTTAACGTTTGCACATGGGCAAAAATGGATTATATGCGCCAAACTCACATTAAAATTGAAATCTTATATAGATAGTTTAATGTTAGGGTTTGAATTAATTAAGGTTTTAGTTGAGATAAAAAAGTAAGTGTCACAAGCGGGATTCGAACCCACGACCGTGACTTCGATCCTCTCGGACACCAACTTCCCATCTAAACCCCACCTTTCGAATTTTCCATCCTTTTTGCCATTTTTCACATGTCGTGTAATCTATTTGATTCTCGGCGACAAATGAAATGGCCACCGAGCGCTTTAGTGATGCATACTTCATTTTGCTTATTACATTTTATTAGGTTTAGTAGTCCGCTTGACCAAATAAATTCTTTTCAATTAATTAAGGTTTTGGTTGAGATAAAATACGGGATTCGAATCCAAATACGCTTATTTAGCCGAAGGTCGTGAGTTCGAATCCCGCTTGTGACAATGACATTTTTATCTCAAACAAAACCTTAATTAATTGAAAAGAATTTATTAATGAAGCGGACCACGAAACCTAATAAAATGTTGGGGTTTGAGTTTATTAATTTTTTTTTGACGGTCTGATGTTCTTCCTCTCCTAGCGATATGTAAAGTAAGGAACGTCAGCGATTTTTCACCCATCACACTTCACACCTAGGAAAATTAATGTTCTACAAGGAAACATCCTAGGTCCAATACTATATAATAAACTACGATAAAATACATACTATAAAATACTAGTAAAAAAATATTGAGTGAAATTTCAATGAAGTATCAAGTTTATATATATATATATATATATATATTTTTTTTTTATGGTAATTTATAGTAGTATATTAGTACCCAGTATATTAAATTTTTATGTAATAATTTGTGTGTTAAACGGACTGGCTGATTTAAAATAAAAATGTTTAATTATTCGGAAATCGTGAGATACGGTCTGGTGTGATGTAGGTTTCAGAAAAACATTTTCTTTATCGTGCCAACGTTTCGATCTTTATTAAGATCATCTTCAGGGCATGGGATTTACAAACATTGTTTACATTAAATAAATACATTTAGGATGTGAAAAAGTGAATTTATACAATGCAAAATATATTTTTTATATTCAATCAAAGTATTTACTTACTTAAAATATATTTTGCATTGTATTAATTCACTTTTCCACGTCCTAAATGTATTTGTTAAATGTAAACAATGTTTGTAAATCCCAGGCCCTGAAGATGATCTCAATAAAGATCGAAACGTTGGCATGACAAAGAAATTATTTTCTGAAACCTACATCACACCAGACCGCATCTCACGATTTCGGAATAATTATCGATTACGGTCACTAATCACCACACATAAAAATGTTTTTAAAAAGCCAATAGGTTTGTTAATAAGGGGTCAACGGTAATGACTGTCAAATAAAAATATAATTGGCAATTTTATGGTTTCACATAAAATTCTTTTATAGAAAACAAAGGGTTTTTGTTCTGAACAAATAAACTTCATAAATAATAATATATAAACAATTTTTTGTATATTTCTCTGGCATTTAACTGTACCAATATCCAACATTTTTCGAAAGTTCTCTTTTGAAAAAAAAATACACCTAATGAGCCAAAAATGGTAATTTAATTAATTGTTTTGCTCACTAATTACGTTAATAAATTCAGTGATATACGGTTTATATTCACGACTGGAAATAATTCTGTTTGTCGTTGGGGCCGCTTAGCTCTTTATGTTTGGGGCTGTTGTTTAGGGAACACATTAAATTATGAATTGTAACGATGAACTTTTTTCCTTTTACTGTTCATTATATATTGTGTACATGTACAAAATTTGGCCCTTTGTAAAAAATGTATTGTTCATTGTTTTGTAATACACATTTCCCTTCAAATGAAATGGGTATTAATTAAGAAAGTATCAACGGTAACAACTTGAGTCTTAGATCTTTTATAAAATCTATTCTTTTGTCTGTTATTTGAGTCAACAGGCAAAAGAAATTCTATGGAGAGAAAAAAAAATTATAAAAGAGCCTAACTAAAGAAAGGATTTTTATTTCATCTCAGCCGGGAGACCCACAGAATTTCATTAATAAGGATGAGGATTTCTTTGCTACTTTTATATTGCGAAAATTTTTCTCCTACTTTGCGAATGAAAGGAGGACCCGTTGTCCTGTCCCGGCGCCTAATCATATCTCTCAAAGGGATGTAAATGTAAATGTTTAATTTCAAGGGGAGCTGTGCAAAGATAATGGGGCCGAATTCGATTTGTGTTTTCCAGACAGACGGTGAGGTCTTTTACCAAGCCTAAAGATATTTGCTAAAGACTTGAGATTTATTCTTAATCTGATTGACAAACCTTTCTATAACAGGATCGGCAAACATCCTTCCTATACAAGTCTGTTCAGTTATATAACATTTTTAATACGTCCCTTTAAACCAGGCGATTAATTAAAAAATAAAATCCAGGAATATGGGGGTTTGTTTCATTTTTATTCGGCCATCCAATTAGCCAACGCTAACATAATATACACAACCCTGTAACAAAATTTTGAAAGATAAGAATTAAATATTAAATCGTCTGTATAGAAAGATATTTCTCAATTCCCAGTCAGTATATCACATTTTTAAAGTATGCGATGTGATGATTTTAGGGTCTTTTAAAATTCGTATTGTTATATAGTCTTAAAAAAGAATGTAAAATGAATACGTGATGAATTCTGTCACTGAAAAGTGGTCATGAACCAGGGATAATAGACGTACTTAGTAAAGTCATCAATGACAAGACGTTCAACTTGTATATTTTTCGTCATTTCTCATTTTTAACCTAGTCGCTAAAAAAAAAAAAAAAAATGCAAAACCCACACAAACAAGCAATAACCTACGTCACCTCCAATCGATGCACGACGAATAACCAATTATATTAATCCGCCAGAAAAACATGCAAATGCTATGCGGTAGGATTTAGCCACAACATAGAAATCGCCGGGCATATAATATAGACACAAGGACAACTAGACATGCTTTACCGTATACTTGGTGGTCCTAAAAAGGACATTGAGGATCTTGAACGTTCGCACCTGGCCTATTCGGCCTTATCGGACGTTTTGATTCTCAAGATGAAAGCTAACGCACCTCCGCATACGACGGAATGGAGTTACCGCCGCAGCATTGGTGTAGAGGTAGATCAGCCCCGAAGGACCAAGACAACCTCGCTCTCCGCTTGCCCATTCTGAGTGGTCGGGTCTGCATTAAGCATCAGTCCATATGCCGCGCGCATAGGGCTACCTAAGCCGAAATACATCAGCCTGGTATCCCGCGCACTCCCTAGATAAAGAAGGCTCCTCTATCTCCCAGAGTATTGGGGCTTCTCTAGCGTAGAAACTACCGGATCGACGCGGATTTGTTTAAAGTGGAATTGCTAACCACCCCCTAGAGAATTTCTACCTGCGGTAAAAGCCTCAATCGAGCTCAGCCTACACCTACGTGCAAAGCATACCCGACTAGAAGCAACCGATTCACTACCCGTTCCCATCCGCCACTACTCACGCATTCGAGGGACTTTTCAGCATAATCATAGTGTCCTCAACACTTATACGCCGCCGTCCGATCCGCTGTATCCCGTGAGGCCAGGTGTATAACGGTGGTCATACTCAAGTTTCGTAAGGTCACAGGTAGAAGACAGCCTCTTCTCTAAGTTTCCGCCAGGGGCATCACCACGTACCACTAGAATCCATTCCCAGTGTAACTGGGGCTGGATTTTGGAACATTTCTGTTACCCCGTGGTACAGATGGTTATGCACCCTCGTGTTGTGCAGACAGGATCTGGGACCCTAACCCTCGTGTGACTCTGATAAAGCACCCGCCGCCCCATGCCGACCCTAGGCCTACACGAGCACAGCTTGTGCTTTAGAGAGGTTGCCACGCCCTCAGGGCTACACCATTATTTTGCGTCCGAACACCTACCCTTGTAACCAAGGGTTGGAAGGGGGGTCACAGGATAGAATGAAGGAACCTCGATTGAGAAAGGGACGTGGACGAGGACACGAGGTGCACCTTTTCAGGGCCCCGAGCCTTAACCACATTATACCACCCGTCGTCGCTGTAGTTCTACATTGAGTGGGCTACAACTCTCTGGGTGGATGCAGACAACTAGACAGGCAGATCCTCCCCGAAGATGGCACAAAGCTGAAACACGTTTGAGCGACAATCGACGTCCATTGATATTAGACGAAACAATTGTCGGCTTAGCAAAAACATATGATATATATATAAACAACAAAACGATTAAAAATAATGAGAAAAATAGAAAAAATAGTGGATCAAAAGAAAAAAAGATCAAAAATCACGGATTCTACATTTGTTGAATTAAATCAATGTTCAATATTCTGACATTCACACTGTACGAAAAAGTATAAACGGATTATTTCTTAGAATATTTAGATTATTTCTAAATTTTATAGTTTTTTATTCTAGACTAATTCAACCCTTTATCAATTATAAATAAGTATTTTAGCCAAATTTGTTTATCGGGTTGTCCGGAAAATAATGCAGGATTTTAAGTTTTCATTAAAAAAAATCTATATAAAATATTCTGTTTGCGTTTACAGGATTACTCATTTGTATGAATGTCAACACTTATTAATCCTCTTCCAAATGATATTGTTTGTTTACCTCTGTAGCATTCCGCTACTTGGAAATAATTCNAATTATTTTGATTAAAGAACATTGCTTTAAAGTAACTAGTTTCTTTTTTTTTGTTTAATACCAAAATCCTGCATTATTTTCCGGACAACCCAATAAAACTGTAAAAAAAAAATTTCAAAATTTCATTAAACTTTTCCTTCTAATTAATTAGAGGCTTTCGAAAATGCAAGCGGTGGTACGTTCCCTATCTTATAAACCAGTTAATAAGTTTGTATCAACAACCCCACAACCACATACCAGCCGTGTAGCTTGTAGATTTTAATCAGGCAAAGTTTCTCTCAGCTTGTGAAAAACATGGATGGCAGACTGGAGAATTATCTAGCGAATTTTTCAATTTATGCATACTAGGAACTTCTAAAATGTAATATTTTATACGAATAAATTCTAGAATACAGTCAAGTCTTTTTTGGCTAAACCTCTTAGTTAATTAGTTATGGCGGTTATTAATGACTGGAATTGAGTCATTTGGTGTTCTTTTTTTAATGTTCAAATTGCATACAGGATTTTTTTAAATTTCCTTTATGTTGAGATTCACACGTTCATAAATGAAAAGCACATATAGTACGGCCTATTTAAAATCATGAACAATATTATGGTGGATCAGTTTTATTTATATTTTCGTGTGAAGGTAAATATTGCACGATTTATTACAGCGTTTAAGTTAAAATATTTAGAAGGGAAAGATTCCGCACTATTTTATTATTGTGTAAAACTTCTTCCTTTACGAATAAAATAAAAAATCCAATAAAATATAAATATTTAAAAATTATGTTTTTAGATAAAGCAAAGTCAACAATCCTGTTTGATTTTTATCGCTTAGCAAGAAATCTAGTTTTAATATTTCTCGGTTATTAAAGCGAAAAGGATGATCACAATAAATCTAGATTGTGAAGCGTTCAGTTAAAATAAAATTATAGAATTACTTTTGATAGATCACGATAGACAACGTGTGTGTCGAACCAAATTGATCAATATTGATTTCGTCTATATTATTAAGTGTATACAAGCAAACTCTTTAGTGGAAAAGCAACTTTCTTTTTTTATTTAAAGGACTCGCACGTCAACTCTTGTGGAATCCTTTAAGGTAAAAATAAGCTCCCTTTTCCCATTTTCTTACATCTAAAGACCCAATTTACAGTGTGAGTCGTACGGGATACAATTTAATTTGCCCCATTTACCTCCTTCGTTTGTTAACCCACTCCTTTTCCTTCTCACATTGTACTTTACGAAAGATAATTTATCCGAGGGGCGTAAGAAACATTAGTTTTTTTAAATATATTTTATATAAGGTATTTTCATCTCAGGTTTTCCTGTATGTCAAAGGTGAACCTGTGTCGGCAGCTATCATGATTGAAGTGAGTAAGAAATCCGTGCTGTGATGAATCTCAAAGCAATCCTGTCACAGTCCACTTGCGTGCGTACGACTTATTTATTGTTAGATTAACACGCCTCGGGTCTGCAAGTGGTACCGACAAAACATAACTGACATAAAATCATTATTTGTATTACACAAACATTTATATCTGACACAATGTATTAAGTAAAATTCTATACCAATTTGGAATAATCTGTACAATTACACAGTGTAATAATCGCGAATTCAATACAAAAGTGCATTAACTTTTATCAAATAAAATCTGACATTTATGCTAGTATGACACTCAATATAATATGAGGCAATATGTTTTATCATTTTGGGCCGATTTACTTGGGACTTTCTTGAATTGCAAGCATCAAGAAGCATAACAACTTGTTAATCGATATTTTAACACGGTAAACATTCACAATTAATTTATTATTTCATTAATTCACAATCCCTAAGTAAAAACTACATCGGTCACGATCTTACTGAGCACAGAATTCCATATATTTTTACTTTCATTTGTAAATCAATCCAAACCTCTCCCTTTACCTAAAATGGAAATAAATATTCCATAATCACTCTCATACCCAAACCACAAAATCCTCCAGCCATTCTTACAGATCAACCCAATCAGCCCAGAAATGTACAAAGTCTCGAACGATGCCTTTCCAGACGCCTGAAACCCATCTTGGATTTACATGTCACTGGAATACACAAATAATATCTAAAGGATAAGATTTTCTTATATAAGTGAGATGATATATTCTCTCCCTCTCCCACCATCTCTCTCACTCTCTCTCTCCTCTCTCTCTCTCTCTCTCTCTCTCTCTTTCTCTCTCTCTCTTTCTCTCTCTCTCTCTGTCTCTCTCTCCACCTACATATCTGGGTGCGTGTGTGTTTGAATATGTACGGTTTATTTGTGTTTGTGTATATAAAATAGAGAGAAAAGAAGAAGAACCGAAGTAAAGAAGGTTGAGTTTGTTTGTAATACTTTTTAATGCAATAAAAGTAAAAATTGTTTGTTTATGTTTATTTTATGTTACATGTAAAATATGGCAAATTAAAAAAATTACTTGATCTACATTGACTATCGTTTTAGTACAGTGTATAAAAACTATAATAAATAGATGTTACAAAATAATTTCGAATAAAGTAAAACAGTAAGTATTCACAAGACATAACAATGTAACAAAATACTTAAATTCTGATGCTGAACATTAAATAATGTTCTCAATGTTCTCGCCATTTTTAGAATTAAGACTAAGTTTATCTCGTTCAGTAATACTTTATTAATAAGTCTGTTGTTGTCATTCATGTTTTCCTTTCTTTATGTATTTTGTGGATACGTAAATATGTTCTTTTAGATTTACACTTTTTACATACTTTGATGTCATAGTTTCTAAGAATGGTACTAAGAAAATTCACGAAGGGATTCATGTGCAGCCAAACCTAGACCACTGAACTTTACTTTTTTCTTTCGGTCTTTTTTTATTATTATAGCCTTCTTGTACAATTGTAAAAGTTGCAAAGAAAAGAGCGTTAGTGTATACCCATTAAATTCACGGTTGATAAATAATTTATTAACAGCCAGTGGCCCAATTTCGTAAGTTCTATAGAACTATGTGCATTTCTCAAGTTACAACTTAGCAAGTAATTCGATCTTTCGACCTTGTAAACAAAACTAACTTTATGGCGTTGCTTAATTGTGCTTTCGGAATTAAGTTTTCAATTACATAAATATACATTAACTATAATCCTTGCACATGAAATTGCAAGAATTAATGTATATGTAAATGTTTTTATTTCCTACATCATTAAATTGTGTGCAAATTATTTTAAATATGTTTATGCTTAAAATTGTAAATAATTATGAAAAACAGACAATTATGTAAACATTCCAAGAGAAATTCCATTTTGTTTGCTTAAATTTATTGCAGTAAAGCTGAAGTTTTTAATACAATTTTACTAGACTTAACACGTGTGTATATATTGTTAGATATAAACGTTCTTCTTTTCTATTTGAATTTATATTCTTATGAAGTTATAGGCAAAGAAAAAACTAATTTTATTAATAGCATATAGAGAGGTATTGGTAAATTGGTTCGAACAAATACGACAGGACCTACTCAAGAAGGGAAAATTAATCCACGTCAATCTTTTGAATACTGGCCCGATCCCGTTCGAAGTATCATTTGTTGTAGGAAAGACTGTCATTGTTCGGCCCTTTTGTCCCGCTCTTCCAGTCTTGACACAGGCTAAATGATTAACTTTCTCATATTTCCTTAGAGTCGCGAGCCATTGAAAAGCGGAGCCGACCGTCTTAGAGCATTCGCAAATTAATGGCCTTTATTATAGAGCCACTCGCCTCAGCGCGGTTCCCTGCCTTCAAAATTGCACAGATAATTAAAAGTCGAGAACTGATTTTGGAATAAGAAAAACCAACTCTTTAGAATTCTATTTCCGTTGAAAACAAATTTTATCTTAATGAATAAAAAATCAGTTTCAGACCATATTTCTGATGCGTTTTAAACTCAACACAATTTAACATTTAAGTTGACAAAAGCAATAAAAATACCTACTTATAATTACTTACAATTTATGAATTGTGATTAGTGTTAAAAACAATAAGTGAGTTTTAAATATACTTCAAACTAACTTCGAATTATATTTTCTTTTATAATAAAAAAATCGAAATAAATTTGAATTTTACACATTACATATATGTAAAGATATTAGTTTGTTAATAAAAAGTTGTTTAACGATAAAGAAAATATTTAATTATTAAATGCTGAAAGTAATTTATAACGTAGAGTAATGAAAAGACTACGGACAGGAATGCCAGTTCATTTGTTCGATTATGACAAATACAATAATTAACGGTCAACGAAATTTACAATTTCATTTTTAATAATCACAAATTTTTAATAAAAATAAAGTAAGGTTATTCCTATTTTACAGGAGAGATTAACGTCCAACTACCCGTTAGGTGACGCGGAAGAGACGTCAAACCACTTTGCAATATATTTTTCATAATATTATAAATTAAAAAGTCATGGGCTTGCGAGTTTGATGATATACGACAACATGGACAACCTTTGCAACCTAAGCAGTCGGCCACCGTGCTCCCTCGAATAATTTAATATTTCGTTGACGAAGATAGATAAAGAAATACATCAACATATTTTTTTAATTGAGAAAAAAGCTCGAAATAGAAAAGTCATAAGCCTAAACTAGAAAGGAAAAGGTTATAGCTACCTTGTTAGCCTAAGTCACACAACGATCACATCTCGTAACAAGAATAAGACCACGTTGACGCGTAGTGGATTGAATCGCAATATTTTAGAAAATATAACAATCGAACCCTCTAATCAAAAAGGGCATTATTAAGTTTAAAGCCTAATAAATTCACTAGTTTTCGTGGTCCGCCTGACCAATTAATATCTTTAAATTAATTAAGGTTTTCAGTTGAGATAAAAAAGTCAGGTCTCGCCCAACAAAGCCGATCCACTCGGACTCGAACCTCCGAGATGGGGAGTGAGGTGGGGTTGAAATGGGAGGTTTGTGTCCGAGTGGATAGAAGTCACGATAGCTCAAGTGGTACAGTAGCGGCGTATCAAGCCGAAGGTCGTGGGTTCGAATCCCGCTCGTGACACTGACTTTTTTATCTCAACTAAAAACCTTAATTAATTTAAAGTTAATTAATTAAGTTTAAGCTTTTCAATTTACACAATTNTATCAGATGGGCGCTTTTTAACTCGTTTCGTTTGCTTTGTTCAAAACAAAGCTTTGACTAACCTGCGTTACAACAAAAGAAAGGGGAAAAAACAAAACCTTTTTATCGATTTTTCCGTAAATATTCTCTTAAAAGGCACCCTTAAGTAAGGCGTGTGTCGGCTTTATTTGAAACGATATGGTGCAAAAGTTGTCAACATCCCTTCCCTTTGTTCAACACAAAAGGGAATAAACACGTAAATATTTATGAAACAAAGGGTGTCTAATGATTCAATGAGCTAGTCACTCTTCCTAAGCTCGAAAGCAAACAAATTAGCGTTTGTTTACAATTAGATGAACGTAAAATCCTCGCTCTTGTGTTGTACAAATACTTGTCCTTGATAAATAATCTGGCAAATTTCCCGATTTTATCGGTAATCTAGAAGGAGAACATCATAAGCTGCTAAAGCACCCAGCAAAGCCACAAAACCACGACGTCAACTAAAGATGTTTAATTACGACCAAAATGTCGTTACTATCTGTTCCAAACTGTTCCGTTGGATAGACACAATCATAGGTACACATTTTCAGCATATATTTTGAAAATAAACAATTATTAGTTATATTTTTGCCAATACAAAATCAAATAACTTTACCTTTGCTGGGTCTGAAAAACTTGATCTAATTTTATTATAAACAATTATACACAAATACGTCACAACTTAATCCATTTAAGACAAAATCACTTTAATCAATGTCTGGATTCAGCACAAGAATTAAGCAAAACTGTGACCAAATGCAAACAAATATCAAAAATTCAAATAAGTTTTTTCTTAATTACAAGTTTTAGATGGTTTTTTCATTTTGTTAATAAAAACAAACGTATTATATTTATATTTTCCTATACTACTGTTCTAAAATTTGACATCTCCTTTGACCATGGTGTAAGGGCATTTGCCAGAAATTAACCATAGAATACCTGAACCTGTCACACACTTGACGAATTATTTCACAGTCATCGTTGTGTGTCAGACATAGAGTTATTCTTTGAGGGTTGGCGTCCAATCTACAAGCTTTTTCAGGTTCAGGTACAAGAATGCTAGATCTCGAAGCTCTGGCAACGTCAGTTCATTGTGCAAAAATTATTCAATCTCGTTGTTTAAAAGAGTTCCGTCGGTAAGAATTGATGTGACTGGACAGCCGAACCTCAGTAAAGTCTGCTTTCAAGTTTACATCAAGTGCTATTATGTGGACAGGCTTTTTAAAGCGAATGCAATAAAATATTTTAAAAATTTTGGGAGATACTATCATTTTTCTTTTCAACAAAGATTACGAAATTACTATTTTCATTTGTAAAATATTCACTAATCGACCTAATTAATTTTACTGCTATAAGCGAGAGAATGATTATGAAGAATATTTATCAGCTAGCCTAGAGCTTCTGCGATTTGACTCACCTTCCAAAAAGACTTGGGCACTCTCAACACGACACGCAAGAATGGCACAATTACACAGAACACTTTGAGCCCTGAAGATGATCTCAATAAAGATCGAAACGTTGGCACGATAAAGAAAATGTTTTTCTGAAACCTGCATCACACCAGACCGCATCTCACGATTTCTGAATAATCTTCCAAAAAGAGTTAATTTTCAAAGGAATATTATTTTTGAAATCTTGCAGAAAATCTTTTCTTGACAAATACGCCACAATATGTATTGTTAAAAATAAAATATTTTGTTTATATTTTGAATACTTGAATATTACACTGAATATAAGTTAAAACAATCAAATTGGGGGGCGGCGTCGGTGGCCGCAACGGTTTAGGCCTTGACACGGCGCTCACCACTGTAAAATAAAGGACCCGGGTTCGAATCCAGCGGCCCTGCATCGGCCCTCCGAGGGTTGATATAACCTCTGCTGTTGCACACCATCGTAAAATAAAAATATAAACATTTAAAAAAACAACAAACAATCAAATTCCAAAATTAATTAAAACCCTACTATGAGTACAAAAAATTACAAAATTAGTTACTTTAGTATCTGACGTTATTGCAAAACTAATAAAAGAAACACTTTTGATTTAACATAAAGTGAGAATTATGTTAGACTTCAGTGTGCGTTTAAAGGCGGATGAATCAGATCGGAAGAATGGGCGGAAGTTTGAGTTAAAAGAAGAATAAAGTGTGTTCAGTCCTCAACTTGTCTTGTTCAGCTTTCCCCTTGATGGATAGACGTCAGAGGTTTGATAAATCTAACCTCTGCCACACTGTATAAAAGAGAAATGATTGGTTGGCTGTTTGTTAGTCAAAATATCCGCGTGATAAATCTAATTTTATCTCTAAATTCCACGGAATACTATGGTTTATTTTAAAAGGTAAAACATGAGCTTTAAAAGTCATCATGCAAGTTCCACGCCTCGTTCTTTTAAGCTGAAATACATACCATCAATGCTTGTGGCTTGAAAAATCTTTAAAAAAGTTACACTGACAACAATTCCTCATAAGATCGGATAGCCAAGCAGCTATTAAAGCATGAGTATGTAAAAAAATCACATCACAATTATTTAGTAAATGCATCGAAATATCCAAAACCACAACTTCAGACGACCTCAATGGTTATGGCTATGCCTAGCGTACGGAATGAAGAAAGAAATATATAATATTGTATATGCGTTTGTTAATGAAGACTTTTATTATTATCAGTGAACTACAACAACCTCATGATACCCTGAGTACTAGACCAAGAGAATTTTGGCTAACAAAAAAGGCAGACACACTGGCCAGAGGAAGATATGCAAAACCATATATATGCCCTCGATCTATGTATGGAACTTATCGGATCCAAAAAAAGACGAAAGGAGGAGTGGATAAACTCTAGAAGTACTAGATACAGTAAGGTTATGTTAAAAGAACCCTCATTAAAATTGACACACTCATTACTACAAAAAAGAGAGACTCGGAGAAGTGATATGACTATATGCCAGTCACTGGTATCTAAGAAAGCATCTAACAACATGGACATATTTAATCGATGATCCCATTTATAGCTTCTACTTGGGGAAGAAGAATTAGTTACAAATATCATTTTCAAATGTAGAGCATCTGCTCAATGGAGACAAAACATGGAATGAAAAAACACAGTATCCTCCATCTCAGAATGGATCCAAAAAAAGACAAAAGGAGAAGTGGGTAAACACTGGAGGTGCTTGTCAGAGAAAATTTATGATAAAACAACCCTCACTTAAAAGGGCAACGCTCTATGATTCAGGTAGAGAGGGCTAATGTCAGAGGAGTGATAAATTTACCGGTCACAAGCATCTGAGAAAACATCTAAGTAACCTGGGCATATTCAATTAGGAACTCATTTGTAGGGAAAATAATTATAGCAATAAAGTGATTGACTCAGTACTCCTTAAAAAAAAGGATCGAATCGACAGACAAAACTAAACTAACAAATAAAAAGAACAAGGAAAATACAAGAAAAAGCTCCAACGCTTGTGGAACAAAAACCCTACATCCTAGTATCCATGTATATTTTCATCATCATCAAAAGATGACGTTAAAGTTTAAGCAATTCAAGAAACATCTTTTTGACATATATAATAAACGTATTTTATTCCCTCTAGCGATAAATTATTAGTAGGAAAAACGCAGTCATACATGTATTTAAAACATAAACCCGTCAGTTCCTATCCTTTTTTCATCATTATCAAAACCGACAGTTTCGGTTCGTTTGATTTATATTATGCATGAAATGGTTGATTGGTTCTCACGAATAACAAGTTTTTAATAAATATAATATAAATGTCAGCCCGATAACATGGCGTTTGCAATAAATGTAGCTAATCGTTATGGATTAATTACATTTCCACATTAAAAAAATCAATTCATTTTTATCAAATTAAAATAAAAAACTACAGTTACTTTTATAACGTTTTCATGCTTTTTGTAATAAAACGTTTCCTTTGAAATAAATCTATTTTGCATCCGGTGAACTAAATGTTCGGGTTTGACTTTCACCTAGGAAAAACACATTGTGCCTTGTTTAAGCATGGTTTCATAATAGAACTGTTAGTTCGTTCCGGGAATGTTGAAAATACTTTCCATTTTCACTCTCAAAATCATGTATTGTTATGCAGTCCATATTGGTCAAAATGGTAAATTACTTTTATTCATAGAAATCAAACTCTATGAAACAAAACTTTGGCGAAAGTTTTTGATTGTTGCAGAAAATTTACTTAACAAAACTTCGTCATTTTCCACTTTCAACCGATTAATTGCAATGTAATGTAAATGAAAACTGAAAATTTGCACATTAAAACGTACTAATTTGGTCAATACTTCATACAGCTTTAAGAACTCTTGAAATATTATAATATTTCCCTTGTTATTAGGTCAACGAGCTGTTCATGTTAAATATACATTGTTTCTCCTAAGTAACCCCGACCGGTATTCCCCCTATGAAAGCACAGCTTGAGTACAATAAAACTATAAAGCAACTTTACAGTACTTAATCTGAAAAACCTTTATATTAGCAGGTTTAATTCACCTGTTATATTAGTTTGATTAGTATAGTTTTATTCTTATCATTTAAATACCTGCCATTCAGCAATGTATGTTTTATCAATATTTAGAACTTTTGAAATAGGTTTTTGTAGTAAATATGATTTATTATTCAATTGTTAACACTATCAGATCCGCCATATTTCTGGACGTATCTGAAGCCTTTGATAAAAGACTAATACATAAACTAAAAGAAAAATCCTCCCAACTCAGTACGTACAACTCCCCTCAGAGAGACTATTCCGAGTAAAGAAAGAGGACTCCGAACTTCAGATATAAAGGCCGGTGTTCCCCAGGGAAGCGTTCTAGGGCAACCCTGTATCTGCTTTATCCCAATGACTTGTCACCATAAGAAAACACAAATATAACAAAATTTCCAACAAAGAAATGCTCTCATAAAAACAAGTAATTTTTTCACAATATTTAGAAAATGCATTGTTTCATCCGAAAATGGTTGCTTTATTCTTAATAAGCATTAAATTGTGAAGTATCTGCACGGCGATGAACTGTAATTTGGTGGCTATCGATCATTTTGGTTTTCACGTGCTTGTGTTGATCTAAAAGACGTGTTTTGGCCCATTTCACCATATTCAGTGGATATTAGGGTTTTAAGCAGAGCAAGGGATGCAATTGGAGAACTCTGCACTGAAGATGGCAAATTCGAAACGCCTTTGACCAAATAGCGAGGATATGTAAATAAAAATTGTACTTACATAAATCATAAACCATAAATTTATACATATAATTAACCATCGCCCCTAGATGGTACTTTAAAACTTGATTTCATTAAAAAGTTGTTTCAGTTCTTCCCCTGAACCTTTCATATTCTTAAACATCTTAGCCTGTCAAGAGCCAGCCTATCTTTAACAGACAAGTTTTGCATTCCCCGGCAAAAGAGATAAGATTTCGGGACATTTGAAACAGATGTTACGATTTCATAAGTATAATAATAAAGTTGGCTCTAGCCAAGATATTAAGTGTAGCACCGTTCTTGTTGAGGAACTACATAATGGTGTTTTTTATAAATAAATATAAGCCTTTAGTTCCAGCAGGTTTACTTACATGGGAAGCTTTTCAATTATTTCATACTCATCTTCAGCCCCTTAACTCACAGGCTTGTTATTAAGTTTTTTTTCATATCACATAGGATATGAAAAAAAAAATAAATAACAAGGCTGTGAGTTAAGGGGCTGAAGATGATTATGAAATAATTGAAAAGCTTCCCATGTAAGTAAACCTGCTGGAATTAAAGGCTTATATTTATTTATAAAAAAACACCAACATTGGCTCTAGCCATTAAAAAAGCTTAGCACCAGATGAGCATTCAGCAGATTTGCCTGTGTTTCATAGTTTGTGAGTTATTTTCTTATAATTTTTTTTTGTACCAATGTTTTGACAATATATTTGAGGGGTTGCTTTCAGTAAATATGATTGGCTGTTTGTATTATTTATACTTGTTTGTTTTTATTTCTTTTATTACGGATATATATCATAAGCCCCGTACAATACGTTTCAATTTTATTTTCATTAAGATCAAAACTATCCGTAGTACTCATCTATAATGGAACCCCTCCTTGCCTCGGGGACGTGTGTTCCCCATCAGAATAATTCACCTCCCTAGTATGGACTTAAATAATGAAAATATATTCAGTTTCCATGCCAAAAATATTTGTTACGATAATTTTACTTTTTTTAAGCCAAAAATGTATGAATTGTTGACCAAATTAGTATAGTGCAATGTGCAATTTTCCGGTCTTGATTTACATTTCATAGTAGTTAATCAGTAGAAAGTTGAAAACGTTGAAATTTTGTTAAGGGAATTTGCACGAAAAATAAAAAAAAGGTTTATGCAAGTTATAAGTTTCAGTCTTATTTGAATTAATAGAAAAAAAATTGTTGTCTAAATTATCAGATTATCCTCATTCTCACAGAGTACGAAGAAAAATGTATTATTAGAAATAAAATAAAAATTTTTTAATAGTTAAACTTTGTGCTGTAATTAGGTTATTATAATTTTTTAAATAACGAAGAGTCCTTAATCATTTAAATTTTTTTAATATTTTTTGTCATTCGTTACGGTATTTCGGTGACTGTCGCTCTATTGAATTTCCCGGAGATTCCGCTTGTTTAGAATCCATTTGAATCCCTGATCCCTATGAAAAAATGACAAAAAAAATTGCTCCGGGAAAAAATTCTGCCTATTGTTCGCTCTTGCAATGCTCCCAACAATAATCAAGGGCCGAGGTTCATTGTACGCTTCGTTCGCCGGCAATTTTTCCTAGGGGCAAAAACACCAAGCGTAATATTCAGAAGCGAAAAATTAAGAAAGATCGTGTAATTTAATCGTCCAATACGTGTCTGGAATAAAAGTAAACCCTCCTGGCATTTATGGCAATGAAAAAATTCCAACTATAAGCTCTTTATGATAGTACAAAGATTTTAATTATTTTTTAATTGCAGTAGAACACGTAAAATCAATAATGCTACACTAAAACCTAAACTTTAGAAATTTAATTATAACATTTATTAGGTTTCGTGGTCCGCTTGACCAAATAATTTCTTTTCAATTAATTAATGTTTTGGTTGACATAAAAAAGTCAGTGCCACAAGTGGGATTCGAATCCAAATACGCGTATTTAGCCGAACAACATATATAAGAGATTCGTCATGGCTAATATGCAAAGATCATAAGGCCAATTAAAAAAAAAAAATTAAAAATTAAAAAAAAATCCAAATACGCTTCTTTAGCCGAAGGTCGTGGGTTCGAATCCCGCTTGTGGCACTTTTTTATCTCAACCGAAACCTTAATTAATTGAAAAGAAATTATTTGGTCAAGCGGACCACGAATCCTAATAAATGTAATAAGCAAAATGAAGTATCCTTCACTAAAGCTCTCCGTGGCCATTTAAATTGTCGCCGAAAGTCAAATAGATTACACGACATTGAAAAAATGGCAAAAAGGAGGGCAAATTCAAAAGGTGAGGTTGAGATGGGAAGTTAGTGTCCGAGTGGATCTAAGTCACGATAGCTCAAGTGGTAGAGCAGCGGCGTATCTAGCCGATGGTCGTGGGTTCGAGTCCCGCTCGTGACACTGACTTTTTATCTCAACTAAAAACCTTAATTAATGTAAAGTTAATTAATTAAGTTTCAGCTTTTCAATTTACACAATTACCGCCGAGATTTTTATCCCACTTTGTAAGTGATACCTAGAACTAAGAATTTTTTAAAAATTTCTAGCATATCTGACCCGTATCTATCGACTTATGAGAGGCATTTTCAACTTCATTTTACAACAGATAATAAGCTGCAATATTCCTTTTGTGAAAATGTTCAATACCTGTAGAAATTTTTTTTTAATTAGTCCAAGATGTAACCGAGAAAATGGAATGAATATCTCAGTGGAGCTCAGTGGTTCTTTTTGAGGAATCGATTTAAACGATCTACAATCATTAAAGGTATACACAAACTCTTTTATCCACATGAGAAAAAGCTGTGTTTGTGATTTTTTTTAAACTACTCAAACGGTTAGAATGAAACCTTTTCACAAATGTGTGTGAATCACAGTCATATATTATACGAGATATACAGCCCACAGAATTAGATCCTAAACTAAAAAAGTATAATTAATAATAATATTTAGCGCTAGTTGTAAACAAATTGAAGAGGAGACAGCGTCCTTCAAATTTCAATAAAACGCTCAATGAAGCATACAGACGATTTTGAATAATCGATTTAATATTCAATCAAAAAAAATTATTGCGAAAGAAATGTTAATAAATTGAAGAAAATGACTATATGTTTTGTTAAATTGAAAAAATGTCTAAAAACTAAATAAGCACTGTTAAACTGTGAGCTCAAAATAAAAATATTTTCAAGATCGTTGCTGGCCTAATATTGTTACTAAGAATAAACTTTGTTTGCAATTTCATTTTTTTAAATATTTATTTGTTTATTTATTTATTATAACTCCAACAGAAAGAATCTACAAGAGGAGTAGTCAAAAAAGGCACATAATAACAAAAAGAACAAATTAACAAAGCAATAATAACAAAAACACAAGGCTTAATGATTCAAGGCAAGTAAACATTTTAATTTAACTCTAACTGAATTCAAGGAATCGCGAAATATATCTATTTCATTAGAATAGTGATTCAGCAATTTCATTATCCTCGGTAGGGGTGAATTTAGTACATATTCTGTTTTATAGTATGGAACAAAGAACATAGGAAATTATGGTTCCTAAGTGGTCGCTGAGGCACACATAGCGACAAATGCAAGTCTAGGACATCAATGGCCTCATTCCACAATTTCCAACCCCAAATGAGATCGGCAAAAATACGGCGGGAGCTAAGCGACTCAAGACCAAGCCAGTTCAGTTTTTTCAAATAATTCAGGTGTGCAAGACCAAACCTGAAGGCCATTATCCTGGTTGCTTTCTTTTGTACCTTTTCCAAGTCGCTAATCTCACCAACGTAGAAAAGGGACCACACACAATATTTTAACTGCCAAGATGTTTTTAAAATCTCTAGAAAACCTAGTAATCAGGTGTAGGTATATTAGCACAGCGTATATTATCATTAGCGTTTAGACACAAAATATTGTTACTGCAGTGTAGGTATATTAGCATAATTAGGCACATAACGATTGATATTGCATGTATATTATTGTGTGCATACGTTTGTCTAGGAATGCATTTATTAGCAACAATTTATGGGTCAGATTCGAGAATATCCAGTACACGGGTACGAATTAGTAAAATATGTATGGTGTGACTGTATTTATCAAATCATATTGTTTTACTAATTATGTAGACGAATAAAATGAAACATTTTTCGTAGCTGTTAACTAAAGTACACAGAAGTGTTAAAAGGCATATTTCAATCAGAATAACACTAATTTTTAAAAATTTCATTGCCGACAGAGACTAATTGAAAGGCAAAGAAAATATCAGATGGGCGAGACCTGACTTTTTTATCTCTACTAAAAACCTTAATTAATTGAAAGATATTAATTGGTCAAGCGGACCACGAAAACTATTGAATTTAATAAGTTAAATGAAGTATTTCTTCACTAAAGCTCTCCGTGGCCATTTCGTTTGTCGCCGAGAGTCAAATAGATTACGCGACATTTGAAAAATGGCAAAAAGGAGGGAAAATTCAAAAGGTGGGATAGATGGGAAGTTAGTGTGTACTCAGACAGTAACTTCCCATCTCACGTGGATCGAAGTCACGCTAGCTCAAGTGGTAGAGCAGTGGCGTATTTAGCCAACGTCATGGGTTCGAATCCCGGTTGTGACACTGACTTTTTTATCTCAACCAAAACCTTAATTAATTGAATTAAATTATAACGGTGAAACCATGATTATTAAATAACTTAAGTTGGCTAATTCATGCTTTAGTAAATACATAACTGTATATTATTAAATTTGCTTTACTTGCTCTCGTTTTGAAATAATCCAATGCTAACTTTATATTCATCTAATCATTCATATTGGTACATTATAATTTCTTTTAATGTTAAAAGACAATCAAGTTGTCTTATTCTAGGACAAAATGAGGACGGGTAATTAACCTCGGTGTTAAACTGTGATTTTATTCTCTTCTTAAATTTGAAACTATACTTAGAATAATAAAATCACCAAGTTAGACTGAATCAATTTTATAATTTGATCTTTCACTTTAGACCAGCTATGGACAAAACATAAAAGTGCTTAATGACGAACCTTCTGCGACTCGAACGGAAAAGATTTTTTTCTTATTAAGGACAACTTCATGAATTCTCGGATAGGATCATTAAATCAAACTTTATCCCCTTGTGCCCTCTTTGTCTTAACTGGCAAGGAACCTATAAAGTAAAAAGGATTCACGAGACCCTCATAAATTATTGATAAAAGAATGTAGTCCAAAGCGAGAAGTTGGGGTCTGCCGCAATTTTCCTCGGTAGTGGCTCGACCCTATTTAAAATAAAAAAATTTATATAAAAAAATTAGTTTTCGTTGCATCGAAATAATTGTATTCACTTAAAGCGGTCATTTAGTAAATAACATAAAAATCAGCACAATAGATATATTGATGTGAAATTTATTGTAAAAGTAACGTTTAATATTAAACGAAAACTATTGTGGCAAAATACATTTTTTTTACCAAAGCCCGGGGTTTTAAAAAATAATTTTGTGTATTTTTAACCGCAGGCTTTATTATATAACGATATAACATACATAGACTCTCGGAAGAGTTTTATGTCCCGAAAGCCCCCGGCGATCGGATGCTCCACACAAAGAATCTTCATGGTCTTCCGAGTAATTTAAGAACAAAATGTTGTAAAAATGATTTATTTCTTTTTATAAATATGAAAGATAATACAACATTACAAAGGTAATGTATATTACAGTGTGTTTTAATAAAATATACTTTTGTTTTTTTATCCTTCTGATTTTTTAAAAGTTAATTCAATAGCTGACCGTAAAAATTAAAAGAATGAAAACTTACGGTTAGATTATAAAACTTTTCATGTAAAAGTTTTAAGGTTAGGTAAAAATGAAACATTTGGTAAACACATTAGGCTTCCTAAATATTTTGAAATTTTGAGATCTTACAAACGGGCATGCTATATAATTACATTTTCTTAAGACAATCCTGATTTGTTTATATAAAAATAAGAAAAGAAAAGAATTTAAAACGGTATGTTATGAAGACAAATATAAAAGGGCCGGGTAAAATATCTTTGAATGAAAATTAATTATTCTATTTATTTTTTCATACCATAGAAATGTAATAATTTGTCGTTTTTACACAGAAAGTGGAAAGATCGAGCAGATAAATTTTATCAAGAGCCCAGAGTAGACTACTTCCGTATAATCACGTATGTAACATATTCATTTTAATGTTTGGTACTATCCACTGATAAAATCTGATTTTCGCAAATTCGTTAAAATAGGATGAAACGTATATTTATACAAGGTTGATATGAACTTGACGAGATGTTAAAAGATCGAATTTAATGGATTAAGCGCAAAAACAAAGACTCCCCTGGAACAAAGGGTCGGGGGAAACAAACAGGCGCGTAGCCATTTGAAAACAATGGTGAAAACAAATGCGTACACTCGAAAGGGCTAAGAAGGCCGGCTTAGTTAAAAGTCACCCATTGGTTAAGTACCGCCCGAAGGAAATGAGACTTGCTCTTGTAACAGCCAGCCGGTACAAAGCCGACAAGATCTTCCTTGAGATATTTTCACTTGTACAAGGAAACGGTACAAAACACTTCGGTTAACTTGTGAAGGCGAGAAAAAAAATTTACCTCCTAAATGTACAACTCTTACAAATAAATACAAATTCAACAAGGTGTCTTAATTTTAAATTAGGCAGAAGTTAAACTTTTTATACAGAATGTGAAAAAATAAAAAGATAGAAGCTTTACATAATTTTTCTAAAACTTTTATAACTAACTCTGTTTTTACTGCATGAACAAAAAAATTGTGGTCTCGATGGATATGGAATCAGGACTTTACCGACACCCCCGTTGTTTACTTAAAACTACACTAGCCAGATAATATTCTATTCCCAAAATGTTTTATTCATTATATTTTATTTTTATTTGTAGAGTTTAACGAAGTGAGTAGTTAAAATGTCATCTTGAATTCGTTCAAATCAGTAATAATTAATTGTTTTGTACATACTAGCACTTGAAGATGCAAGAAATAAACTTACGAAACCTGTTGTGTTAAAAACTTATTTTATTTAGTGGATTGACGCCCGCTAGCTATTTATTCAGGAATAAATGTTACCATATTAATGAAAACCACTCAAAAAACCTGAGAATTTCGAAAATTTAGTTTAGTTTTTAACCTATACGACTTAATTAAAAAAAGGAAATTGGGGCGTCGGTGGCCGCAACGGTTTAGGCATTGACACGGCGCTCATCACTGTAAGGTAAAGGTCCGGGGTTCGAACCCGTCATAGTTACAAACTTTTTTTTTCAAAAACACCGGCACCCTGAGGGTTCAAATAACCTCGTAGTTGAAATACCCTAGTTAAAAAAAAAAAATAATAATAATTAAAATTTTAATCGAAATTCAATTTCATTATAAAGTTATATTTGTTTTGTCTTAATTAGAACTAATGTTATTTTGATTTAGCTTGAGACTTGTTAACTTTCCTTAAGCACCGTTATGTTGATTATGGGATAATTAAATGTTATTAGGTAAAGTCAAACTGTCTAACATGGAAATTAATAATCGTGAACCAAAAATTAAATTATAGAATTTATTGGCATGTTGTAACTTATAATCGAAGCGTTTATTTTTTTATATTTTTTGTAATATGAGCCTAATTTTTAAAGCCTAAAAGTTTTTTTATACACGAATAATAAATTTTCGATACATGTTACAAATGTGATCACCGTACCGTTTCCTTTTCAAGAGCTCACAGCACTAACACTTATGCCAGCGTTGCAGCCGGAGGACACATGCTACGAGAAGCCAGACTATGCTGGCACACAGTATGAAGGATTAAGAAGCAAGGTCTCGAGGCCACCGTCGATTAAGGCGAGGTGGCGCGTTCTCGGGATGGGAATCCTATGCGAGTAGGACACAAAGTCTTTTCCTTAATGTGACCCAATTTAAAACAAAGTTGGGCTTAGTAACAAGTATTGGATGTAAGAAAACAACTACAGCAAGACAAGCAGTGCGGTACGGCGAGAAACTTAAACAACATAGTTGTAATGGTTTCCTTAGATCTAATGAAAATGTGAAAACCATTAAACAAATTTTAACGTCTGTTCACAACAAAGAAATTTCAATTTTAAATCTTTCTGTGTTTAAATTGCCAAAACTGTTGTTCAGTATATTTCAATCATAATATTCAACATTTGATATTTACTAAAAATCAATTTGATATTTATAGCAAATTGTAATCGTACCCTAACTTCCTGACGGTTGGGGCAAAGTTAAATATATTTAACAAATAATTACTATTAATAATAATCCCGTTAAATTTTAAAGTTAAATGTAAGTTTATGATGATGAACTTACTCCACAATTAACGTTACGATTTGCTGCTCTAATATTTAATACAATCAAAACATACTGTTATTAAATAATGTTCATTGAAACGTTGAGTAAAATAAAAAAATTGTGTGCATCTATGTGGGTGATAAACCTGTTATTTTATCATTTTCAATCATTTCGGTCTACTGTCCTTGCTAGTTAAGTCTCAGAAGGGATTCGGCATTTCGCCATCTTCATTGGTGTTCATTGAACTTTTGATCATGACTCTTCTTATATCCTTGACTACACACATAAATTGGAACAAAACGCCGAAACGGATCTGACATACAAAAACAGAGTAGAAAGAAAGACGACCCAACGAAAAAAGTTTGAGATGTGATGAACCTTTGATCATTTTCAATCATTGACCTATTTTGTATGCATGTTTATTTGATGATGGCGAATGAAAGCCCGACGAAGCGTCGGACAAACGAAAATGATTTGCAACGATCAAATTACAGATTCTCCAATAGCATCACTTTAGTGTTTTGGCAAATCAAGTATATTTTAAACATTTACAGCTATTATCAGTCCAATTAAATGGTAGAGCAATATTAATCAGGCGAAGGTATCACATTTTACACATTCGATCATTTGACATATCCAAGAGGTGATGTTAAACGTTTCTTTCATTCAATTAATTAAGGTTTTCAGTTGAGATAATAAAGTCAATGTCACGAGCGGGATTCGAACCCACGACCTTCGGCTATATACGCCGCTACTCTACCACCGGAGCTATCGTGACTTCGATCCACGTGAGATGGGAAGTTACTGTCCGAGTGGATCGAAGTCACGATAGATCAGGTGGTAGAGCAGCGGCGAATCTAGCCGAAGGTCGTCGGTTCGAATCCAGCTCGTGATATTGACTTTTTTATCTTAACTAAAAACCTTAATTAATTGAAAGATTGGTCGAGCGAATCACGAAAATAGTGAATTGAATGAGTTTCTTTCTTTGTTGGTTAACATATTACCAAAAATGTTCTGCGACCCAGAATATTCTAATTTGAAATCTAGTTGAAAAGATAAATCATCAAAATACTGCTTTTGTTGCATATTTTAACTAATATTCTGCAAGCGATTAGGTATGGTCAAAATTGGACATCACTGTCAGATTTGTGATCCCAGCGTTATAAAACCCATATACGCCGAATTTAAATTTGTGTAAATTAATTATTGACTGATAATTTTGATAACCTTCTTAACTAACATTCATTGTACAATCGCTAAAATCATTTTTCTCAAAAGCTAGTGAACCGATTTTCATGGTTAATTAATGGTTTTAAACAAGCGCATTTCATAACTGTTGCAAACATTAAAACCAGACTATTTTTTCTATTTTAAAACAAGGTTTCTGGCAAATCAGTTTGATATTTTGTGTATTTTCTTATAGATATATTTTGATGTGCGACGTTAAAAAGCTACGTTCCTCTTCTTTCAGATTGAATGTTTGAAGTTGATAACCTTTTAGTCGTTTAATTATAATTATAACAAATTTCAGTCAGGCATTCCGATGACGACTTCTCAAAAATTAGAAAAATTTTATAAGTCAAATAATCGATAAATTTAAATTCAAACAAAATTTTATATTTACAGGTCTCTGGAGGTGCTAAAACGAAATAAATATGTATATATATCATATTAGTGTCATGCAAAAAACTTATATCCTAGTTTACTTGAAAAAATGTTTTGTTTAAAAAAAATTAGTCAGTGTTAATTATTGATAGATTTTACTATATTTTTATAATAATCTATATAAAACATGCTGTAAAATGATTTTGCAAGAAAAATATTTAAAAACGAAAAATTTCAACTTTGATTTTTTTGGCAAAACCAGGGCCTATTCCCATGAAGTGATGTACATTTTTGTGGGTAGAATCAGAAGAAAGAATAAAGAGAAAAAAAAAGATTAAGCCCAAATCGGCAAACCACCTGGTGTTTACTCCACGCATTGGGCACAATATTTAGTGTTAGCATTATCATTAATTTAAACATAAACATAATATGTAAGAGCTTAACTATTTACATATATAGTTAGAACAAAAATTAAATTATATTTTTTAATCTTTAATTTTAATTTTAATTTTTTAGACTACTACTTTAATAAATAGACTGCTAGACTGACTGTATTATACCTTCTAACAAAGGTATTTAGTGTAATAAAAAGAGCCGGATTTATATGCAACTGCATGATTTTTTCCTAACATTTATGATCATGGTGTACGCCCGTGGCATAGTGGTTCAAATTTCATTCTGCATATTTTTTGCATATTTCGAGAATACATAAATGTTTATATTTGAAAAATATGATAAATTTTAAAATAGTTGATTACTTAGCACGATAAAAATAAACTAGACAACTAAGAACATGGGGAGAAAAAGACAAGGGGCAAAAATTTTATTCTGCTTTCAGTTATCTTTCCAGAAACCAAGGCGTAAAAAAACGTCACAATAGAATTCTTTTGAAATAATCCGCATCTTATTTGAGCCCCCCCCCATTTCCAAAACTAATAGGTGCAGTTTTTTGCCTTTCCCAAAAATTAATTCTCCTGAAGTAGTAGGCTTTCTTTTGGAGGGGGGGATCTAGTGGCCTCAATTGTAACCCAAAAATAGGTAGTGTTAGTCCTAATTCATATTTCCTACCTAGTAAAATAAAAAAAAACGCCAAATGTGGGAACTCAACTTCTTTTAAAATAGCCGACTTGAATTTTCCTTTCAACGGAAAACAAAACCCCCCGCAATGTAGGAATTATATTACAAAAGAAATTGAAAACATCCTTAACAAAAATTCCGAATTGACTGAACAGGGGAAAATTAATGAAATCGATTTTTTTTTTTTTTTTTTTGAAGGACAAGTTTCTGTTGAGCGATAAATGCCGAAATTTTACAAAACTACCTTTGAAATGTGCGCGATTGTCAATTTTAATTCAGATCACAAACATTATTATCTTTAATTATTTATTTTGTACATTTTAATTATATATGTGTGACTGAAAAATGTATGTTCTGTTTATTTTCAAAATGAATATGTACTAGACCAATAAAAATTCTGATTAACGGAAATTCTTTAATTATTACTCCGGTGCAGTCTCCGAATTTCATGCAGCAATTTTAATATTTTTACTGCAAATTACATGACGTATTTAAAGAGTTTTAGTGCATATAATAGGACTTATTTGAGGGGGTTTTAGTGCATATTATATGGAATTTTTATTGTATATAAATCCGGGCTTCACTCATAAGGTCAAGAACGCCAAAAACCGGGTAACAAACAAATGATGCTTCGCATTTTTTAACACGACTTTTTACCTTCAACTTTATTTAGTAGCCAATTTGACATAAATCTACGAACAAGAACATTCTTCCACGCCTCGACTTATTTTACCACAATAGTCGGAATTCTGACTTAATGCGGAATGTCAACAACGCAAATTTAGACGATGAAATCAGTAGTAACTTATTGTTAGACGTAAAGGGGGCCGAGTTTAATTCTGGCCTCAGAAGTGAAATATCTCAATGTTGAGTTGGACCAGAACGCAAGTTATGAAGTGGGGGCCGTTAAAGCCGAGAAATCTGGGCTTATAACATAAAAATTCCATTGGTGAAGTCTTACTTTACAAATCGTGTTAAATTTGAATAAAAAATACTCTAATATTTTATTTTCTATTTCTAGTAATGTTACGAGTTGGATCGTCGGGAAATCAAATGACGGATGAAATAAAAAGAAAAAGAATAGCTGCCGGGTTCAACCGAGCTTTCGGCAAATTATATCGCCATCCTTAGATCCTAGATTTATTAAAACGATACATATAAATTATAAATCTAGACCCTGAGGATGGTGATATAAGTCGCCGAAAGCTCGATTCTTTTTCTTTTTATTTCATCCGTCATTTGACCACCAGAAAATCCAATCGTAACATTAGTAGCTGCAGGTCGATAACTTCAACTTCATCTTGTATTTCTAGTAACTTAATATACATTTGAATGGCAAGGATGTGTTTATAGTTTGAACTACTAAAGAAAATATTCTCGTAAAAACAAGTAATAAAATGCTTAATCAAGAAAAAATGTGGAAATAACAATTAATTAAGGTTTTTAGTTGAGATAAAAACCTTAATTAATTGTAATATATTAATTGGTCAAGCGGACCACGAAATTAGTGAATTTGTGGAAATAACGTTGATTTGTATATAAAACGTATAGCAAAAAAATTGAGGTCACCTGTTTTTGAGGAATGATGAATATGAATGAATCAAGGTTGAACTTACCTGTAAAAAACAATAAAATAAATGTATTAATAAAGCAACAACAATTGAAATTTATTGGTGAATAGCAATCATACATACAAAAATATTTGCAAATTTATACCCGTCATTAAATATTTAAAACATGAAATTATTTAAATAGTAATTTGTCATACTACTGTAAAGTTTTTTAAATTTTTATTGACAATAAATGCAATATGACATTTTTAATTATCATTGAAACTTTTTAAAAATCTAAAGACATCTCCCTTTCCACTGCGGGTTGAAGAATCCGAAATTTTGTCTGCCTGACGCGTTTTGGCATTTCTCGACCTTCAACGATTTGTGAAATCAAGTTTTTTTTATAAGGTCGAGAGGGGTGGGTTGGCTGTGTCGATATTATATTTGCCATTGCCTTTGGTGTATTAATTCCGTTTTTTGTTGTGTCTGTCGGTGGACTTTAATTCTTAAGTACAATAATTTTTCTCGGTGAACAGCGCCTAAATAACCTTAACACGTTTATTAGTAGAGTGCGAACAATCGGAGAAGCATAGAACAAGATGTGGCTTGTCCATCAATCTCAGATAGATTCTAAGACATTGATGACAGCACAAACTTGATTAAATACCTGAAACGGGTAAAAGCATATGAACGAATTTGATGTCTTTCCGTGTTTTTTCCCATCTAGAATGAATGTATTCATTGGTGAGAAGAGTAAATTTGGTTTCTATAAACACAGAACTCCCAAAGTATGTTCGTTTTCATACTGAATGAACGTATTTATTAGCGTGATAGGTTAACAAAGTGTGTGTGAGTTCTTCTGTGGCGGAACCCACACACACCCAAAAGTATTCAAAAGTTCCACCCAATTCGGTAAGTTTGTAAGGTAATTGTGTTTAGAGTCAAATAAGAAAGACACTGGCTTAGTATCAAATACTAAATCCCTAAATTTTATTAGTATAAATTGTATGAACATATTTAGTAGAATGAATGTTTATGTATGTGTGGGTAGGCTGATGGAAGAATATACAGTAACATGAGATCTGCCAAACTCAAGTTATCGAATATATGTAAGTGTATATGTATATACACATACATATATTGTACATGTGCATAATATTATATGTATGTACATGTGTACACAAGTTGCAGAGTTTTTTCACTATTTCTAGAAGGATCAATTGAAATTGATAATAGAGTCCGAAAAGTTTCATCAAATATGAAGGGAAATTCATCCAGTAGGAGGGTCAAATTTTGCCAATCACAAAAAGCAAGGTGCCGGCAAAATCTGCGGCATCTAGCCAAGGGGAGAAAAACTTTCCTTCCGGTCTTTTCCCAATTATCTTCCTCGGTGTCTAAAGGGATAGTTGCTCCGTGACCTGCTTTCAAAGAGAGATATTGATTATAATTATAAATGACTAAAGATTTAGACTAGATAAATTCTCCCCTCAGTTATCTATACAACTTATTATATAACAGATTGTAGCTCAATTAAAAAGAAAAACTTTTCTAGTTTCTATAGGACAATCTATAGGACAAACGAAATAGAGATGACACAACCGGTTTCACTGCATCCTTCTAGCCCATGAGGTGTGGGTCTGTACAATCACATTACAAATTGAGTCGCGTCTGCAATTCTTGCCACATCGCCAGACTGGCAGAAAATTTAAAGAAAGGATTTGTGAGCACCAAAAACCAGTAAGATAACTTTATAATATCAAAGATCAACTCATTACAACAAACCATGCTTTCGAACGGGAGCGGAACCTTTGTCCACTTCTGTGAGAAGGATAGAATGCTGGGTTCGAGCAATACGAAATTCTCTGGTCAACAAAAAAAACTCCCATGGAAATTGCATAAATAAAATTTTTAATGACAAGTACCCCCAATTATGTCACATTTTCCCACTAATATTATAAATATACTATCTCCTTGGATCCCGCTTAGTGACGTCAACATTCTGGATAGTGAGACCTCGAGTTATAGTGACTCTATGCTCATGTAAAACAACCTAAAAATATCGACCTATGGAACTAACTTGATAAAATTTATTCTTTGTGTAGTATTTTTCTTATTTATGTTGTATATGATTGTACAGACCCACACCTGAATAAAGTGAAACGCTGACACTTACTAGTGAATAGTGAACGATCATCATATCATTTTCTTCACCCGAGTTAAACTTGTTAACTTCTCCTGAGGACACATTTTATTATTTTTTAACCAACCTAAATCAACTGTCATCCCTAAACGCAAGAAAAAAAACCACATAAAATGGAATATAAGCGTCAAGCACCTCTCCATTATATTGACGATTATGATGATGTTTTTGTGGAACGGAGATCGGTTAAAATTTCAGGGTCGACGGTGGGAATCGAACCCATGACCTCGGGGTCTATGAACCGCGTCTGACGCTTTCTCACCGATTCGACTAATGTGGTTCCCGAATATGATGGTTAGTCCTGTTTTTGTTAGCGTTCAAAGAATTAAAAAATTCACTTGACTTCCAAAAATAATTTATACTTGAATTCAAATTAAAAATGTTGACTAATAACACTGATAATTTAACAGAATAACATAACTTTAAAGTGTGGAGTTTAAGTAAACTTCCAACCATGTAGTACTAACACATTCAACTAACTTCTGGTCTTTCTAGAAATAAATTTGAAACTTTCAAAAAGGCACTTTTACTGTTTGACGGTTGATAAAGCAAGTTTTTCAATTATGAAGCGCGCCTCCACTCGGGCAATTTTGTTTAATTAGCGTTATCCGGGAGATTATTTCGGTACAAAATTAATCACCCACGAACGTTAAATGAAGTGCCTCGGCCATCACGCAACTTGCATTGCGGCATCGCGCCCTTCTAAAATTAATACTTTATCACCTGGCTAATTCTAAAATCACGGCTAAGTCTTTCAAGGGCGTCGGTTTCGGTTGAAGTTTACGAGAAACTGACTATCTATCCAGCCGTTTTATTGATTAAACAAATATATCATCTGTTTCAATGTTATCGCTATGCCATTCGTTAACCGGCGCTGGTCCCGTATTAATACTTCCTGAATCAACAAGGTTATATCAATAAATCAGAATAGAATTAATTAAACTGAGATTCTGCACACCTTTCGGCGCCGCTGATCTTGCATAATTGATTTTTTTTTCGTCAATCAATATTCGGTAAATACTCCCTAAATCTCACAATTTTTTTACAAATGAATATAACGAATGCTCTCATTTATTCTCCAGAAGCTAACTACAAATATTTTCAATGCACATTACTTATGGTATAAGATTATTATACGCTTATTAATTGAAATTGAAAAAATAGGAGAAAATTCCATTTCCACCAGCCTACTATGCTTTTTATCATTTTCCTTACCGAATTAAATTGAAACATATTGATTTGTCTTTCTATAATAATTTCACATAATTATACTAACGTAATGAATGCGGTTTTGGTCAAGGTTAGGGACATTTTTTAATCCAACGACATTTCTGCCAAACCTAATAAATTTAAAATAGTCCCAATAATTTAAAATGAATATATTAGAAAAAATTGCTTCATTTCCAATGACAATATCATTTTCTCCATATGTATGTATCCAAAGTATATAAACATAAAAAATCAATATCTCACTGGCACACTGGCACTCTCAACACGACGCACAATAATGACACATCAACACAGAAAACAAACACTTTGAGTGAGTACAAATACTTTGATTGAGTCTGAAATTTCTATCATTGTATAAATTCATTTTTTCACGTCCTACATGTATTTGTATAATTTAAACTATGTTTATAAATCCCAGGCCCTGAAGATGGTAAAGATCGAAATGTTGGCACGATAAAGAAAATGTTTTTCTAAACCTCTAATGCCATGGGATTGCTTTATGAGAGGTGTTGTGATAAAGGTTTATCAATTAATCCATCTAAACTGGAACTGATAATGTTTAGTAGGAGAAGAACATTAGGTAATTTTAAAAACCCTAAATTTAAGGGCATAGAATTAAAGGTAGTGGATTCAATCAAATTTCTTGGTGTGACGCTTGACAGGAAAATTGATTGGAAAGCTCATATTAATAATATATACAAGAAAGGCACAATATCAATGGTCGGGAAAACATAGCCAAATGGCTATATACTGCAATTATTCTACCTAGATTATTGTTTGCAGCTTTAGTATGGTGGAAAGGTTTAGAAAATAAAGGGAATAGTAACAAAATAAGGTCATTTCAAAGATAGGCTGTTTGGTGATGACAGGAGCATTTTCAACTACACCCACCCTAGCTCTTGAAATCATAAACAATACCACACCTCTTCACATTGAGGTTAAGGTAAGTGCACTAATCAGCTGCGAAAGAATAATTAGCAAAGTTAGCTGGAATTATAAGTGCAATAACATAGGTCACTCGAAAATCTCACAACTATTGAGTAAAGTTAACGGCCAATTATTATGCGTTAGTGATAAAAAGAAAAAGTACTTTCAGGTAGTCACCCATTGTGAATATAATTATAGTTTGGATGATGACCATCGCAACATAGATTGCTTCACAGATGGCTCACTTATGAAAGGTAGAGTGAGCGGTGCAGGAATCTATATACCTAATAAGGAATCAGCATCTCCTCACATCTTGGCAATAACACCTCCGTTTTTCAGGCGGAAATCTTGGTCATTAATGTGTGTTGTAGAACACTTATGGAAAATAAAATCAAGGGCAAAGATATTAGAATTTTTTCTGAAAGTCAGGCTAGTCTTAGGTCACTACAAAAAGATTTGTCAACATCTAGACTGGTGGAGGAAACTATAGATCTTATCAATAGAATCACTTCCAGGTTTAAGAACAGGGTAACCCTTATTTGGATACCAGCACATAAAGAACACTATGGCAATGAAGAGGCGGATAGCGTGGCCAAAGAAGGTTTTAATAGTGTGTTTGTCGGGCCAATACCGGTATTACCTCATTCTATGAGCACAGTGAAAGAGAGTATTAAAAACTGGGGTACGAAAAAATTCCTTAAGGAATGGAATCTATCCCCCGGACACAGGCAATCGAAACAGTTTGTTAAGGTGATTAAACCAGCAGAATTGAAATGACTATTCTCTATCTCAAGGAAAGGAATCAGGAGTCTGATAGGTATTCTGACGGGCCACCGCTCACTGAGAAGAACCTCTGTGTAATGGGTATTCTACCAGATCCCTTTTGCCGTTTTTAAAAGAAGAAATGGCAAGGCACTACCTCGCAGAGTGTGATAGGTCTAGATTTGAAATCTTTGAAGGAGCGGACATCACCAAATCACTCCCCGAGATAGAATGGTCCAAAATCTTGGGGTTCGTAAATAAGTCCAAGAGATTTATGCAAGACAAGCGAGCCGACCTAGTCCCGGACCTTTTAGGGATGGGGTACGAGTCTACCCAGCCATTTAACCCCTCGGTTCTTGGACGCCCACCCCAAANTAATTAAGTTTATAAAAATTGAAAGGAACAATTCAAGAGAAATACTTTTAAGGATTATTTTATTTCTTAATCTCTTATTTCTATGTTTACAATTGAAGGCAAACGTTCTTTGCCAGAATTGCAACTTAATTAATAAAACCAAGGTAACAAATATTTCCCGTAATTTCGTTTCTAATCCCTTGTGGCGCGGTGTGGGTGATTTTGAATATTTTAATTATTCAACACGACATGGTGTTTTAACATTTAAGTTTTAACTTGATGATTATTGAATTCAAATAGAGATTTTTTGTATTAACCAAATATAATTATTACACTGTTAATTATTAACTTACAAAAATTTGAAAACGTCAAAGTGTGTTATAACATACTTTTTTTAGGAGGGCTGAAGCGTCTTTAAATATTCAATAAATCCCTAAATCTTTCACGCACACAATTTGTTTAGGGAAAAAACGAGAAATACTTAATATGCATCTTACTTATGTCATAACATAATAACAATCTAATATTATTTGCTTAGGAATTTAAATTTAGAAAATAGGGAGAAAAAATTCAATTTTTCCCCAAAAAGAATGTAGTAACATCGGTTAACCGGGTCAGCAGAGAATCTCTCAGATATCAAGCGCATTGTCGATAGGTGGCCTTCTAACTCCTACATTTAAAACTTTAAAACTTTTACAGCAAATGATGGATTTTTTACGTTAATCATCCTTAGTTTAGACACGTATTTTATGAATGCTTTTCACTTGAAAGTAGAGATCATTCTAGCAAAACGTGGCAGTTTACAAAAAAATAGGGTTGACGTTTAAATTTAATGATTTCTCAACAATAACTGGAAAAAAGTGATTTTTCAAATTTTATAATTAGATGAATCATTTTATCTTTTATAACATCAACATCTTGTGCTTCCACACATCATTTGCTCCCATCTACCTGGTAATATAATTTTATTTAATTATGAAGTCCAGGTATAAAATATTTCCTGTAATTTCTTTTCTAATCCCCTGAGATGCTTTGTGGCTGTTTTTGAACATATTAATTATGGTGTTTTAGCTTTAAAGTTATAATTTTATAATTTATGTTTGGTGTCTTGCCCAAATTTATAATAACCAGGTATTAATTATCACATAAAAAATCCATTAATTATAAAAGGTATTACATAATTTGAAAAGTCAAAGTGTATTAAAACTTTCTTTTTGATAGCTTAGGATTTTAAGCTATAAAAATCCTTTTCACAGAGAAAGAATATGTTAGAAGAGATGGAGTAAAGCGATCTTGGTGTTCTACCAAAGGTGATCAATCTTCCAGCTGATTTCACATTACATGGTAAATTCTAAAAGTTCTTTTGTGGTTTTTTTTACCTCTGCTTTCAACATTTTCCTTTGCGTTTCAATATAATCCCTTTTTAGAATTTTCCACTAACTCAAGTTTTTAAACCAGGATGAGAAAAATTCTGAAACACCATCTAATATTCCACATCCCTTTTTAATATTGGGATTATTATTTTATAAGAATGGTTTTATAACGTTTTTCCTATAATGAGATTCTTCAAAAGTAAGATTTTTCTTGATGTGACTCTGTATATGGCATATGACATAGAAGGAAAAATCAATATGTACTTAGGTAGTTTTGGATGATGGTTGGTTTTAATCATCTCTATAACTTTTCTCTCAGTTTATTTTAATATCAATTGATTTTTCAGATTCATTTCTTTATAAGTAATTGTTCAAATAATGTTTTTCAGGCTATTTCAGCTGACAAAGTGGAGGAGTTTTAAATCGTTTCTGGATGAAAACCTGTGGTGAACAAATCGTCCGAAATTGGTCGTAACTTATCAAAAACTAATCAAAAGCGATTTCCTGATTGTGAGGGAACTCTGGCCGATCGTTAACAAGGTTTGGGCCTCAAAATGAACCGAGGGGGAAACGATTACAATGCGATAATTCCACGAATAAGAGGAGGATAAAAAGGCCAGCCATGGAAAGGATTATTCCCAAGGGAAATAAATCCATCGTTAAGCGGTTGGTGCATTGGCGATAACTCGAGAGGGATGCAAACAACGGCCCATTTCGTGGAAAAATAATGTCTTAAGGCCTCTTTAAGGTCGGTATTGTCCATGGTGGTTGGCACAGATTCTAGGCCGGCAGACCGCTCACCCCGTTGTTCGCTCAGACGAACGATTCCAATTATTTCTTACCCCTTTTCGACATTAGTATTCATAAATTGTATGCCCTTAATGGTCATTCGACTTACATACCGTCGTAAATAATGCGGCCAACAGTCTTAAATGGGGAAATGGGGCACCTTGAATGTATTACGCATTGGTCGTTTAGGCAGTTTCACCCCTCTTGAGAATTCCGCTTCATTGAACGGAATGGTATTTGTTCCATTTATTTTGTACATTTTTTATGAAACAGTCTACAAAATACTTGAACAAAACTGAACGAAGCAATGTAATCAGTACACGACATATACTGTATTAAATTTAAATGTTAAAATTAATACATGACCCTAAACATGTTAACGTCAATATTACTTTTTCTTTTTGAGCGCTTTTTATATCCATTAAAGTAATATACTAATATTTTTTGAGAAAGATATTAAAGTTATACAATTTACAGCAAGTAAGAAACTTAAAGCAACATAGGCTGTTGGAAAGTTAAAAAAGAACACGAAACGTTACTGAGTAAAAAATAAAGTATATCATAATTCCAACACAAAACATAAAAATACAATAAGCTGGGAAAAAGGAGTGAATGAGAAAAGAACGAACGTCAAACAGAGAGAATGACAGACAACAAACAGGCAGAACACGATATAAATAGACAGATAAATAAAAAAACACACAAAGTTACGTATCGTGATACCTTTCTTCCACATAATGTGAATTATACATTTTACATTGTAAAACCAATTTATGTAGAGTCCTTTGGTCTTTAGCATTTATTTTACTAATGGAAAACAATAAAAACAGTTTTATGTATTTTTACTAAATTATGCGCAATTCTAACTTTTTCGTTGTATAAATTTGTAAAAAAAGATATGCATTTATCTATGTAAATAACAATGAATAAAACCAAAAGACAAAATATAAGATAAACAATAAAAACTTTTTTTTAATTTTTTAAAAATTAGATGAATTTATTTAATTAACCAAAAAAGTTTTAATTTTCGTTTTTATAATAGTTATTTAGAGAAAGCAAAAACCCTTAATATAAGATATAACATTACTTAATTTATATTTTCATAATTTTATGATGGTTTTACCTCTTTTTCATTAGATGTAACATTTTTAAACAACCCATTACAGTTCGTGGTCCGATTGGCCAATTAACATTTTTCAATTAATTAATATTTATAAAAGGTATTGGGTAAGATAAAAAAGTCAGAATCACGAGCGGGATTCGAACCCACGACCTTCGTCTAGACACGCAGCTACTCTACCACTTGAGCTATCGTGACTTCGATCCACTCGAACAACTTCCCATCTCAACCTCGCCTCTCGAATTTTCCCTCCTTTTTAGAGGTAGAGGTAGAATAGCGGCGTATTTAGCCGAAGGCCGTGGGTTCGAATTCCACTCGTAACACTGACTTTTTTATCTTAGCCAATACCTTTCATAAACATTAATTAATTGAAAAAATTTTAAACAACTTTATGCTTGTAATTAAAGAAGAGTTAAAGAGTGTTTTAGATCTACAAAGTGGAAATTCGAATACATTGTTTTTCTTAAGTTTGATGTTATCATTTTTTCTTCTATTTAACAGGTAGATAGTTCGATTGCTTAGAATGTATAATTTAAGTTATGTTATATGATGGTCATTTTTTTCTCTGTCATCCAAACACTAAATTAAAAGATTTTATAATAGCCACATAGTTAGTTCATGATTTATCCCATTAAATGCATCTTTAAAATTAATAATAGTTAACTAATAGTAGTAATAACTGTAATAATACTTAAATTGTTTAAGTTTACGTTTTTTTTATTACATCTGTGAGTTCAATAAGTGCTGTCTACGTACTGTGATTATGTCTAAAAGCTTATTGATAGCAATTTAATAGTGACGAATTCGTGGTTAAGAATTTACGCATCTGTTTTTGATAAATTTTTATAAATTATCAAAAATTTTGCCAAATTTAAATAATGCTAATAGTATAGTAAGATTCACATTTATCATCTGGGCATTTTTTGTCAATACATATAATGTACACTTTTTTCCAGATTTCAGGGTACTAGCAATAGAAGCATTATAAATGGGACATGATATTTCAGAGATATCATTTACTATTATTTTCAGGAATGAGAATAGAATACCATCTAGTCCAACCGAATTGTTGTAAGTATTGAAAGCTTAAATAACTTATGTACCTGTTATTGAGTTTAATGCAAGCAACATAAGCAGTTTTGGGGGGATTAGAAAATTAAGCAACCTTAATACATATTTTTAACATCTTGGATTAAATATAAATTAAGTGATTATTTGTCAAGCAGTATATTTATTTTTACGACGTAAATTTGCAACGCAATATAATTGTCATTTTTATTAAATATATTTTAATTTTCTAAGTTTAACAAAATTATTAATTAAAAAAACTTTTCAAAATTAAACTTGATTATTAAGACTTAATTAACGTCTCTCAGCACGACACGCACAATTACGCAGAAAACAACACTTTGAGCCCTGAAGATGATCTCAATAAAAGATCGAAGAAAGAAAGTGTTTTTCTGAAACCTACATCACACCAGACCGTATCTCACGATTTCCGAATAATTAATTACTAAATTAACTTTTATTTTTTTAACTTTTAGAAGAAAGAAATATACGAACAGTTTTGCACGTAGTAAAGGTAAAGTAAAAAGCCCTCATTTTCTTTACTTGCTGTTAAAAATTGGTAGAATAAAAAACACCTTTTACAAAAACCATCCATTTGGTTTATGCGAACTATGAATTTACATTATAACGTGGAAAATGACTAGGCCTCAATTTACATATTCGTGGCAATATTCATCTCCGTTTTACCCGGCGTCGATTCATGTGGGACCGGCGCCGGAGGGACCTGTTCGCCTCAAAACATTAATGAACATGAATACGTTGGCGTTTGGAGAGTGAAAATATGGTGTAGGAATTCTAGTAGGTAAGTCAATATAAATGAAAATTGCTGTGGTCATAACAACATGACCAAGCGAATTCAAAGGTGAAAAATAGAAAAGGATTTGTTCGAACTTAAGGCCAAGTTTAACTTTCTAACATTTTCTTATTTTTGACTGGTATGCAGTTGGTCCTGTCTGATTGCCTCCATCTCTCTTTCTCTCTCTCTCTCTCTCTCTCTCTCTCTCACTCTCTCTCTNTCTCTCTCTCTCTCTCTCTCTCTCTCTCTCTCTCTCTCTCTCTCTCTCTCTCTCTCTCCCTCCCTCTCGCTACAATTTCTTAAGAATTCTGGAAATATGCGAGGAGTTAGGGGTAAGAAAACAACAAATACTCAAGAATTAACTATTGATATTAATTAATACTTTTGATAGCTGGAGGTGAATAAAGCTGTCAATCATAAAATGATTAATTTTTGTAATACAACGACAATTATACTTTCCCAAGATAGGCAAATTGTTAAATTGTCAAATTTTGGACCCCTGTTGTGTTTCTTAAGAGAAATAAATATTGTACACATTGTATGCAGTGTATTTGTATGTATTCATTTGTAAATAATTAAATTATCTCTAGTGTGTGATTTGTGGGACTGAAATGACTTCACTGTTCGTAGCCCCACAAATTCACACACACAAACCATTTCGAAAAAAGCTCTCAGCTGGGTTGGAATTGTCGGTAGACTGCGAGAAATAGTAAGCCTAACTCCGTACACCTGTGTACAATGTACATACAAATGCAGATTTGGGCTTATATAAATGTAAATCCAATCAAAATCCAAAATTGATCAGATCACTCAAGCACGTAATATTTGAAAGAAAAAAAAATATAATAAAAAATGTCAAAATTTACAAATTAGAGATGTCACATTATTTAAGAGGAACCTATTTATTACTCCAACGAATGAAACTTTATCTTTTAACAAAACTCGCTTTTCACAAAAGTCTCAATTCGACTTTCTTTGGCTTTACGCGAGAAAAGCAGGCATAAAAAAAGATCTAAAGGAAGCTTCGAGTTATATGAAATCTAACCTTTTCTTTCTCAGAGTTAATGTCAAAAGTTTCATTTTTCTATATAAACTGTGCGACTGGACGATAAAAATCCTGGGCTCAGAGAATCTCACTGATGTTTTCTTAGTATTCACAATTTTCCAATAATTGTTTATTTTACTTCATTATTTTCTGTTTTGCCATAATAATACGTAGAACGTACGGTACAACTTAAAGAATTCAGTTTCGTAATCCATATAGGCTGAGTAAAGTAAAATAAAAAACATTTTATAAACTCAAATTTTATATAAATTTTATACGCTGCAGGTACTACTGATTAAAAATATCAAGGAACTTTTCCTTTGTGTATCTGGGCGCTGTTGTATAGTTAAAAATATAAAATAGAGTGGCAAGAAATGGTTTATCAAACTTAAAATATCATGGCTATGATTGATCAAACTAAAAAATCATCAAATCAACCAAAAGTAAAATCTTGGGGAGAGACATGAATAATTTATAATAACTCGTTAGCGAATAGGGCACGCAAGGATCACTCATGGCTAGAAATGATACCACTATTTGTGCTATTTGCAAAGAACTCGTGGCGGGGAAAATTTTAATTAACGTACCGCCTTCCATAATTTCATGACAATGATACCATTTTTATTAATGAACGTTTAAAAGAAAACCAACTTTTTTCAAAAATATTTTTAAAATAGTAAGAAATGGAAAACCTACCGCCGGGACTTTGTTTTCCTCCGACCCGTGGGTTTCCTATGTTCGTCACGCACTGATTAATATAATCTATACTTTGTTAAGTTGGAAAATAACCCGTATTTGTTTGATCGCCACGGATAATAAAAATAAACTATTTGACGGAATAGCCCTCGCAGAATCTGAGCCGGATCTTTCGCTGAGCAGGGACGGCCATGTTGGTTTTACACTCTGATACCAACAGGTGAGCAACCGGCTTCGATTAACCGAATTCACACAGAGGGCGCGCGGGCAAAATCTTTTTCTTCGGGGAGGGGGCCCTCGAAATTAGCAAACCTTGACTAAAACAAAATTTTCTTTCAAACGTATGATTTATAAGATAATAATGAGATTAAGTTGTCCTTAGCATTCGTTCTGTACATTTAGTCCAAAGTTGGTAATGAAGTTGATACGTATGCCAGGTTTAATGACAGACATTAGCGTTGAAGGTGTTTGCCTGTTGAGAGAAGTTAAATTGCGCATTAGAGCTTTAGTAAAATATTAATTGGTCTTTAAATTAAAGTTATATTAATCTAGACAGAAAACAAACTTTAATATTAAACTATTGTAAATTGTTTTCTAATAAAGTGGAAATATTAAACAGTCTAGAACCAAATCAAACATACAAATTTATATTTTCTTTGGTGATTGATCAGCCTTCTTAAAAGTGGTTTAGTCACACATAACATTGATAAGGAATAGAATATAAACAAAAATGGTATTAGGTTCGTTGTGAAGAAAACAAGGAAATTTCTAAAAGAGAATGATCACCTAATAATTACAAAGGGAGATAAGGGTAATAAAACGGTGATAATCGACAGACAACGTTATGCTGATGGGATGAATGAGTTACTATGTAATGACATATATAAGGAGATTAAAATAGATCTAACGTTCTCAAGAGAAAAGAAAGTGAACGCCTTAATAGATCATTTATATGTGTCCAAATTAATTTCTTATAGGGAAAAGTCCAAGTTTAAAAGTAGTAATGCTGTTACCGCTAAAATGTATGGTCTATCTTAAGTTCACAAGAAAATATCCCCTTCAGACCGGGTCTAGTATTGGATCTCCTGGGTTTGAACTTTCAAAATATTTAGCTAATATTTTGAAAAATTTAGACTGCCAAAAAACTTACAACATAGACAATTCGTTTAAGTTTCATTCCAGCATTGTAGAACAAGTGATTAACAAAGATGAAATGTTAATATCACTAGATGTGAAATCCTTGTTTACCAGTGTACCCTTAAGTCTTATTGTATGTATACTTTGTAGACGGTGGACGGTGTTAGCATTAATTACGGACATTCCTGTAGATGTTTTTATTACTTTATTAGAGATGGTGGCATTTGGGGGTTACTTACAGTTTCAAGAAAGGTTTTTTGAGCAAAAAGATGGTTTGGCAATGGGAGGAAGATTATCCCCCATATTGTCAGATATAGTAATGAATGACCTCATAGATTGGGTGTTGAGTCATCTACCTTTTAAAATTATATATATTAAAAAATATGTGAATGGCTTAATTTTAATTATACCGAGGACTTTTTTGAAGCTCGTTGCGGACCAGTTTAATGCTTACTATTCAAATTTGGACTTCACGTGTGAAACGGAATGTGATGGAAAATTACCATTCCTTGATGTATTGTTACTCAGGGATAATAACACTATACTTACAAAATGGTATAAAAAACCATCATCATCAGACAGGATCCTAAATTATAACTCCCTCCACTCTTTTAAATTGAAAATAAATTTAATGTACAACCTAACAGATAGAATTTTTAAACTTAGCTCCCCTCAATTCCACTATGAATGTAAAGCATTGGTTAAAGATATTTTAGTTAAAAATCAATATGCTACCTTTCTTGTAAATAAATTAATTAATGATAGAATTTTAACATATAAGAATGAAAGTAATGAAATTGTAGTACCCGTTAACAATACCGTTAAATTATACAGAGGTATTACATATCTGCCATGGTCAGAAATAGAACTGCAAACTGTGATATACCGACTGTGATAGCCTTAAAATATAAGAACAATTTGGGAAATATAATTTTTTCAAAATTGAAATCAAAAGTGCCAACACAACTGTGAAGCAATGTTGTGTATAAATTGTGTTGTAACGAATGTAGTGCTGTGTATTATGGTCAAACTAAACAATTATTGAAAAATAGATGTAGACAACACGCCTACGATAAGCAAGGGACTGCGCTTTCCCAACACAGTCAAAAATATAACCACACGTTTGATTTTAACAATGTTTCTGTTATGGATAAAGAAAAATTTTTAGGTAGAAGATTGATTAAAGAGATGCTATACATTCATAAAGATGGTAATTCGTGTAACCTTAGAACAGATATATCAAACCTAAGTGTAATTTATAGTTCTATCCTTACCAATAGCTTTAATAGTATAATATGTACCTGAATGTTTATATGTGATAATTAATTTATTTTATGATTGTTTCAAATTAATTTATAGTTTTCTTTTAATTGTATAATTTGTGATATTTGATACCAAAATGTTAGGAAATTTTTTATAGATTGAACATTGAGCCAGTTGGCAATACTGTCGCGTTTAGGATTATTTATTACCTTCGTTTATCGAAGGTGGGTTCTACCGGCTATCCGTTATCCACACACGTACCTGTTCATATAGTATAACGATTTTTTTCGAGTTAGTAATTAAGGAAAATTTAAAAATTGTATATTTCAAAATTTACTTATGTTAATTTGTTAATAAAGAGTCCTGATGAAGGCGATATATTCTGCCGAAAGCTCGACAAGAAAATAAATGTTGTTTCTGTCTTCCTGGCCTCATCCCCAATCTACCTTTTGGAAAGAAAAAAATGTATACACATTTATATGTGTACTTGTGTTTTATTTGTAAAACAAGCTTTTACACACCATTTCGTCCACGGGGGACTCTGTTTCAATGTATTTATTTAATGCGATGCATAATGCTAGTATGGACTTTTAACATAATGTAATCTAATATACTATCAGGTCCTCTTTTTTTCTTATATAGTTTGAGTTGGAAATCCGCAAAAACAGTTCTTTTTTCCAATGCACAGTTTAAATTTTTGTTTTGTCTAAGATATACAGGGAAAAGGACTATATGTAGAAGGAAGTGTTGTTTACGTAACAGGCGTCTGCTGATAACTTTTGCCTCCCTAATGTTCTCTCCGACGACCCTCGAACGAATAAAATTGCAAATACCTGCGCCCTAGTTGACCGTACATTGCAGTTACTTCTCCACAAGAAGAATAAGTGAGCGAATCCCACCGCGCTATCTTTTACGAAGCCGAGTGATAAATTCTCCGCCCGTTTAAAAGGAAACTGGGAGACTGGGAGCATTTACGGGACTTCGTTCCTAAATCTGTAAACTTCCCATTTGCCTAGTAGTAATGAAAATGTATGAGCTGTCTTCATGAAATATTTCCTCACGTATTGTAAATTTTTGGGAGAAATAAGAAATAAGACTATTTTCACCCACCGACATTTTATTGTTAGAGGAAACAAAATAAATTTATTTACATATTTCAAAAATATGTTTCTAGGATTGCAGAAATTTCGAGGATGTCTTTTTACGATGATAATGTATATGGATGTTAGGATGTCGGAGTTTTTTTGTTCCCAAAGCACTGGAGCTTTCTGGCTTTTTATACTTTCCTAGTTCTTAGTCCAATGCAAACCACGCGATCTTTCTCCTAAAGAGTACTAGGTCATTGACTGTCGCTACAATTGTTGGTTTTCTCTGTAACCCAGGTTACGTCTCCATTGAGCGCATTCGAAGATGATATGCGTGGCTGTTTCTTCCTTATCATTGCATAACATTCAAATGCGGTTATCATTGTAAAAAACCCAATTTATGTAGATGTTTTCTCAGATGCCAGTGAGCGGTATACAGTCATACCACTCCTCTGAATTACGCTCTTTCAAACTGTAGCAGTGGGTTTGCAGTGTTGGTGAGGGTTCCTTTAAAGCTTACTGTATCGACCTCTCATTTCGTCTTTTTTTATCAGTTGGATTCCAAGTTTGTTTCTGCTATCCCAAGAATAGTTTCAGGGCCTTTATGTGGTCTTGCCTACTCTGGCCAATGTGTTTACATTTTTGGCCCAAAATTTGTGCCCCGGTACCCATTACCAGGTTGTCTCCCCAGGTTTTGGTGATTTTTGATGCATTCACTGACTAATTAACTAACCCTAGCTAGGATGTCAACAGTTATGCCATCAAGCCCCGGCGCTTTCTTTTTGTCCATGCTTAATATAACTTCTAAAATTTCCGCTGTAGTAAAAGGTACGTCATCCGGAGAAGTTCCCACATTTGTTTTTAGTTCAGTTCTTGACTATATGGGTCTTCAGGTATGCATAGACCATAATTTCTTCTAGCGCCTTTGCAAACTCCGGAGATCCGTCCTCTTTTTCAAGGGTAAAAAAAACATGTTGTATTTTTCAGTTTACCAGCTGCTGCCTTATACACCATGTTCCATGGAAAACCTCTCCCAGTTGCAGTGCAGTACGCCTTCCATGAGTCAACCTTCAACTAACGCAGCTCAGTCTTGTATTGATCCTTGCTTTCCCAGTAAATCTTTTTCCTTTTTTCTCTGAATCTCTTTCTTACTCTATTAGTGACAGTTGCTTACGTTGTTACCGTTAATAAACCTAAATTGGATTGTGTGTGGTGATTAGTGACCGTTAATCGATATTTATTTAGAAATCGTGAGATGCGGTCTGGTGTGATGTAGGTTTCAGAAAAACATTTTCTTTATCGTGCCAACGTTTCGATCTTTATTGAGATCATCTTCAGGGCCTGGGATTTACAAACATTTTTTACATATAACAATTACATTTTGGATGTGGAAAAGTGAATTTATACAATGCAAAATATATTTTATATATTCAATCAAAGTATTTCTACTCACTCAAAGTGTTTGTCTTCTGTGTAATTGTGCCATTCTTGCGTATCGTGTCGAGAGTGCCAGTGAGATTTTGCTATTTTGATCTCAATAACGTTGGCACGATAAAGAAAATGTTTTTCTGAAACCTACATCACACCAGACCGCATCTCACGATTTCTAAATAAATAAAGATCGAAACGTTGGCACGATAAAGAAAATGTTTTTCTGAAATCTACATCACACCAGACCGCATCTGTATTGTGTATTTACTATTCTACAGTTGGAATCATCTGGAATTGAGATCTAATGGATGTTTTGGTACTGATATTTACTTAGCCCTCTTCAGGACTAGCACCTAAGAAAATTCCTTTTCAATTTCTTCGTACAAATTGTGGAATTCCCTGTCTAATAATATTAAAAATATAAATTAACCATAATCATTTAAAAATGATTTAACAGTCATCGTGCTTGAAATAATCTGCCGAGGAACACAGTTTCATTTTTAAAAAATAACTATTTCGTTTCCTTAATTTATAATTTACGTAATATCCTCATAAGCACAACCATTCTAAATATTCACCCATATATTTAGATAGATATTCTTTTTCCGCCATTTTCAATGTAGCAAATTCTTTTTCTAACCAGTCGTTCTCAAGACAATAATTTTCTTATTATTAATGATAATTAATGATACAATTTGTTTATTTCCCCGCTTTTAATTCTTACAAACTATTTCAAGAAGAGCATTTCCGTGATGGTTTTGTTCGGAAAAAATACAAATAAAGATTATAATTCTGCATGTTAACTCCAAGCTCGTTATTTCCGAATAATTGACAAAACCGATCATGAAGTTGTCAGGTAATTGGGTTGAATGACGAATTGTAATAAACAGTCGATATTAATAGCCATAATGTCGGGATTTCAATCACGCAGGAAATTTCTCATTCCCGATATCGCAAATAATAAATTTGACCTTTAATGACCTAAAGGTAGAAAATATAAACAGTTAATGTTCTAAAGGCGACGTATAACATTGCAAATTCTTGAATAACTTTCATGTTTAGCAACTTTTTTTAGTATACTTTTCACAAAACTATTTTAATTTACTAAATTTTCACGTGGGTAACGGTTTACGGTTTGTACTATTTCGTATTAAGTTGTCAAGATTTTTGTTTTTGTATCAGAGATCGCAGTGGTAAAGTTTATTTTTCTTTGCTTGTGTAATTATAAAGAAGTCGATGAAAATTTCAGGCGTTTTGTGTGAACTTGAATTCCTTTGTAAAATAGTTATGTTCGTTAATATTAGTTGGGATTTGTGTTAGCAAGAAAAGTTGTTGATCGAAAACAAGTAACTAAGTTATATATTAATTTATATAATATACTTATAAGCGTAATTGAACATTTCGAATTTTTTTTTACATTTTGTGCATTTCCAACGAATTTTCTCTTATCCAATATAGTCTGTTGAAATGTTTAAAAGTTGAATGCGTTGTTTAAAAAAAAATCTTTGTAATTGATAAACTTAGGGGTTGAGGGTTGAAAAAATCTAAACAGGAAGGAACTCAGCCAGCATATTTGATCTCATTTAGATCCGGCGGTTGGTGAATTAATATCCATTTCGAATGCGGACTCGGCTTTTTTACGGTAGATAATAAAATTTTCCCACTGCGCTACTGGAGAAGAATTATAAATAACTTTGTCTGCCTGTCCACCCCCGCTTGTTCACGGGAGTTTCTTAACTAGGCTGAATGATCTATATAAATTCCCCCGGTCTCTCTAGTCAATTTACTTTCAATTCACTTCCCGCTCGCCTCAATGATCTGAGCTTTCTCAACTTTACCCCTTTATGCCTGAAGATAATGTTCGTGATATATTAATTAAAGTCCTTTGCTGAGTTTTGGGAATTATTCTGAATAAATGATAAAAATTTTAAAACAACGGGGTGCAAGAAAGGGACTTAAAATTTGTTAAAGTAAAATAATCTAATTCTTTAATAATTAACCGGTTTTGTTGGGCAAGAGGTCAAACGACTTAAAAAAACTTATATCATGTTTTAAATTAAAAAGGCGAAACAATTTTTGTACAGCATACATTATAAAATATATGAGAAATAATAAATGCCGGTTTTCACTGTTATTTTTTGAAGAAATGTAAAGAGAAATCAAATTCACTAATTTCGTGGTCCGCTTGACCAATTAATATATAACAATTAATTAAGGTTTTTAGTTGAGATAAAAAAGTTAATGGCACGAGCGGGATTCGAACCCACGATCTTCGGCTTGATACGCCGCTTCTCTACCACTTGAGCTATCGTGACCTCGATCCACTCGGACACCAACTTCCCATCTCAACCGCACCTTTTGGATTTTCCCTCCTTTTTGCCATTTTTCAAGCCGAAGATCGTGGGTTCGAATCCCGCTCGTGCCATTGACTTTTTTTATCTCAACTAAAAACCTTAATTAATTGTAAAGAAAAGTATATTTAACTGAATTGATATCAAGTTTTAATGTATTATGACTGTGGGTAAATTAATTACAGAAAGACTATAAAAAAAATTGAAATGTATTTTTTTCACTTTGTAAAAGTGCTTGGTCGATTTCGACAGAAATGACTATATAAATCTGTTAGGCAGCTTACCTGTTAAAGCATGGAATCACATTAATGTTTGTTCCATAGAGCTTAGGAGTTAAGTTGGGATCTTGAAACCAATTGGGCTTTCCAAACCTTCAACAGGTCTCTACAAAACTATTATATTGTGTCATAAAGTTTCGACACTGAAGCGGTGCAAAACAATGACTTACTCTTGAGGATAAAATACGTGTTATAATATATTGGTTACACCTTTGGTTTATGCTATATATTTTTTATTTTTTATTTATTTATTTATTATAACTCCAACAGAAATAATCTACAAGAGGAGTAGTCCAAAAAAGACACATAATAACAAAAAGAACAAATGAACAATTAAGCAATAATAACAAAAACAGAAGGCTTAATGATTCAAGGCAAGTAAACATATCAATTTAACTTTAACTGAATTCAAGGAATCGCGAAATAAATCTATTTCATTAGAATAATAATTCAGCAATCTCATTATCCTCGGTAGGCGTGAATTTAGTCCATATTCTGTTTTGTAGTGTGGAACAAAGAACAAATTATGGTTCCTAAGTGGTCGCTGAGGCACATATAGCGATAAATGTAATTTCAGGATATCAATGGCCCCATTCCATAATTTCCAACCCCAAATGAGATCGGCAAAAATACGGCGGGAGCTAAGCGACTCAAGACCAAGCCAGTTCAGTCTTTCCAAGTAATTCAGGTGTGCAAGACCAAATCTGACGGCCATTATCCTGGTTGCTTTCTTTTGTACTTTTTCCAAGTCGCTACTCTCACCCACCACACGACACTTGCATATTCCAGATGGCTACGAACCAGGGATTGATATAATATTTTAACTGCCAAGATGTTTTTAAAATCTCTAGAAAACCTAGTAATAAAGACAAGATTGCGTAGAGCCTTACCTCGAATCTGTTTGATATGGTCACTGAAATCACCCTTTATGCTGAAAACGACACCAAGGTCGGAGATAGTGTCAACCTCTTCCAATCTCTGCCCATCAACGAAATAGTCAAAAGAATGAAAGTCACAAGGTCGGATATTTTTAGAAAATTTAATTACCTTGCATTTGTTAATATTCAAAGGAAGACGATTCTGCTCACACCAATTATTTAAGCAGTCCAGTTCCCTCTGTAAACCAACACAGTGAGTAGAAGACACTGAATTAAAAATTTTTAAATCATCCGCCAATAAAGAAAACTTACAATCCTAGAATATACTACAGACATCATTGAAATAAACAAGAAATAATATGGGCCCAGAGTAAGAACCCTGAGGTACGCCAGAAAATGTAGAAATCCTATCCGATACAGTGTTATTAATGAGAACAGAAAAAGAGCGACCAGATAGAAATGATTCGATGAAGGATAACAAAGGATCACCAACTCCAAGGATTTTCAACTTAAATAGAAGAATATCAATGTCAACTCTATCGAAGGCCTTAGATAAATCTGTATATAAAGCGTGAACACTATTTCCAATCTCAAGGGAATTAACAATAAAATCATAATTATGAAAGAAATTTGTACTGGTGGATCTACCCCTTAAGAAACTATGCTGATTGATGTTAACATATGATCGAAAAGCCATGCTAAGGGCCTCAGCAAGAATGGAATCTAACATCTCGGCGAAAACAGAAGATTTGCAAACGGGTCTGTAATTAATAATTAAGTGGGAATTACCTTTCTTATAAATAGGACCATGTAAGAATATTTCCATTTAACCGGAAAGATGCCTTCCCTAATACATCTTTGAAAAATAATTATAAGTGGCAGAGCAATCGATGAAGAGCAAGTTTTAACAAACGTCGCTGGTATACCATCAGGTCGCAAAGGAATCTTTCAAAATAGCACAACTTTTTAAAATATCTCTGTTAGTATTGTGAATAAAAGATAGATCAGTCACGTCTCTAGAGATATTCCCAGAGGGACCCTGATTTATTAATCCGCGGCCATCATGAAAATTACTTTTAAAAAACGATGCAATGTGATTAGAAATCAGAGCTTCGTCGGATATCGAATTTCCATTAAAAGTAATTTCAGTCGGAACATTTTTGGATTTCCGTTTATAGTTTACAAAAGACCAGAAACGTTTTACATCGACAATGCACCCCAATTCAACAATACCCTCCATATAATTTGCATAACAAGCAGAAATTTGATAACACAAAATCACTCTCTCTCTCTCTCTCTCTCTCTCTCTCTCTCTCTCTCTCTCTCTCTCTCTCTCCCTCTGTATATATATATATAATAAAATACTGAAATGAGCCTGACAGCCCCTCCCCCCAGCGAGGACAGGCGAACCAAAAGGATCGGTAACGAGCAAATCAAAACGAAATTTTTTATCGTTAAAAAACCAAGGTACATATTGCATGTATCACCAACAGCGAAAACCGATTATTAAGACTAACTAAGTTAGATAACGACAGGTTAACTATATTCTTGACAAACTGTATACTTTTCAGTAATTATATTTAAAAGGAACGTGGTTATATAAACTTCGACAAAATCTTTTACGAGACAACGAGCTTTAAACTTTTGAGTGACGGATTAGGATTTAAATTAAGTGAAAATTATCCATTGATGAATGGGACTATCTTTTCTTTTTAACAATTTTCGTCTGACGCACTTATATTTGCAAGTACCAAATTATTTGTGAATAAAAAAAGAAACAGAAAAACACGATTAACCTATGTTTTCACACACAAAACAATGCGCTATTTTTTTGAATGAGGCCGTGCTCAAACTCATCAATAAACACAAGATTGTCGTACATTTAATTACTTCGAAATTAGCACCAGTCCAGTTTCCTCGGGTTTAGCCACTGCATCTTTGAGGGCACGCATATACACCGCCAATAATATTAGCAAAAGTAATCAAGTATTTATTGGTTGGACTTGGTTCGCTAATTGAATGTAACGATCACCTAATTATTCACGAAACATTAATCCTATTAGCAAGGTTTCAACGTCCAAACACAAACAATATCCTGTGCAAAGTCATATTTGGCCGTTTTCTGCCTTGTTACAATGCAAATGATAAAAAAAGGTATTAATTTAATGAAATTAAGTGGGTAGTTTTATTTTTGGAAGCGTTCCATCCCCGGCGATTTCACACCGGTGCTTCTAAAATGATGAAATAATAGGTCAGTTTCTTTTAAATTAGCTTTAGGAGGAGGACTAAGTGATTTAATTACCATCGAGTTATCTTCAATACGATAAAAATTCATTAATCACTCACGTCTAAATGAGTTTTTATTTAATTAATTTAACGAAACGTAGTTGAAGTTTAAAATAAAGCTTATATAATTTAGCGATGAGCTTTCTCCGTGATATTTAAACAATTTAAAAAAAGCTTTCGACCTATTTTAAAGTCATCACAGTGTCTAGAATAATTACACATTATGAATACATATTTTTACAGATGATCCAGCAATCAATATAACCAATAGATCTTATAAAATAATCTGAAATATATACAAATTGATATAATTAAGTTTTTAATAATTGGTTTATTATTTTTTTCAGAACCTACTCTATCTCAAATTGCCAAGAAATGAAAAACTATTGAAACCTCATCCCGAAAGCTCTCCTCCCGTAATCCAAATAAACGTTGGTTGTTAGAAAAAAAATTCTGTATTGATTGCTAGGGATATAAGTAGGGAGAGATGTAAGATCTTCTTTCTGTGGTACTGTCTTCTACGAAGTTTAGCAAGCATTATCATTAATTTCACTTACTGTACGAAATAAATTTAGGGCTGTTGAAGAACATACAAGCCATTCTCGTAGGGTCTTTAACCATGATGTTTGTCTTCTTCCTCTTGTCCAACAATTTTTCCTTGCTAATCAGTCGCAGTGTTTTGTATTGTGTGGTGTTTAGTGACCGTTAGTTAATGATTATTTCGGGATCGTGAGATGCGGTCTGTTGGTCACTTTGAGCCCTGAAGATGATCTCAATAATGATCGAAACGTTGGTACGATAAAGAAAATGTTTTTCTAAAACCTACATCACACCAGACCGCATCTCACGATCTCCAAATAATCGTTTTGTATTGTTCTCCTCTCATTACATGCCGCAAATAGCTAAATTTTCCTTTCTTGATGGACAATTCCTTTCCAATTGGCGTTGGACGGAGCACTTCTTCATTCGAGATGTGATCACCCCATGCAATTTTAAGTATTCTGCTAAAAAGCCGTTTTATTGTGGGATTGTCCGTACAACAATAATCATCATCGGACCACGTACCTTCTCAAGAGCAAGTTCAAATACCCGCCTGGTTTTACATATATCGCTCTTGCCATTTGGATCCTTTTATTGTTATCTTGTTTGATCGAAAACTACTAACGAAAACGACTATATTCGCACTCATTTACGTATTTTTTAAACGTATTACTGTCGTACATTTATCGAGCGCCTCCCGAGGTGACTGATCAGGAAATGGATTCTTCAAGAGTATGGAGAGTACCAAGGAAAAAATACTCGGGGTGGACCTAAATTAGCCTAGAGGTGGACAGCAATATCAACTAGAACTGCTTAAAGCGGGGAACACACTTACCCGATGCAACGCTACGCGCCGCTACCCGACGCTAATCCAAAGTCCAATTTTCCATAAGGTTGCATTACCCCGGTGCACATCTACCCGATGCCACGCAACGCAACCCTACGCTCTGCGATCCCCACTGTCCAGATTTTCCTCGGGTAGCATCGAGTACAGTCAAAGACAAAAGAACCGGACACTCATATTTTTTTTTCAAACTATGTTTATTATTGTCGTTATATTAATTACAACATACTTATTTTAATATAAACCAAATTAACTGTGATTAAAAATTAATTAGTTTTTATTTAAAAAATAATTTTAATAGTTTGGTAGAAAATTAATCAAAACACCGGAATACGAACTAACAATTTATTATACTCGCTTCGGCGGTACATATACTAAAATTGGAACAATTTATTACACGGTTTTGCTCATAAAATTTAATTAACAATTTATTGCATAGTTTTGCTCGTAAAATTACACCATTTTGTAATGTCGGGTAGCATCAGAACAGGACACTCATATTTTATTTCAAACTACATGTATTATTGTCGTTATATTATGTATAACATACTTATTTTAATATAAACCAAATTAACCGAGATCAAAAATTCATTAGTTTTTAGTTTTTAAAAAATAATTTTAATGGTTTCGTAGAAAAGTGATCAAAACACCGGAATACCACTTTTTGATATAATGAATTTAACAAACAATTTATTACACGGTTTTTCTCATAAAATTTAAGTAACAATCTATTTGATGGTTTTGCTCATAAAATTACACCGTTTTCGTCGAGTAGCGTCAGAACGGGACACTCATATTTTTTGTAGTTTATTTCAAACTGTGTACATGTAACTTTTGTCGTTATATTAATTACAACATTCTTATTTTAATGTAAACCAAATTAAACGAGATAAAAAATTGATGAGTTTTTATAAAAATTATTTAATTATGATGGTTAGGAAGAAAATTTATCAAAACACCGGAATAATTTTATTTAAAACAATTAAGTTTAACAGACAATTTACTATATGGTTGTGCTCATAAAATTTAACTAACAATTTATTACAGGGTTTTGCTCAAAATGGTCCATAAAGAACAAAAGAGGCGTTAAGATTGTGACAGTGATTATTGTGATACACGCTGTGTGACTGTACGTGGCATAGATGTGCACACCCCACCAAAACTTGACAAGGCGTCGGGTAGCATCGGGTAAGTGTGTTCCCGCTTAAAGCCAGAAACACACTTACCCGATGCTACGCCATGCGACGCTACCCGTTGCTTCCCGACGCAAATCCAAACTCCGATTTTCCATAAGGTTGCGTTACCCCCGTGCACGTCTACCCGATGCTATGCCACGCTAACCTACCCGACGCTCTGCGATCCCCAATGTCAAGATTTTCGTCGGGTCGCATCGAGTACAGTCAAAGACAAAAGAACCGGACACTCATATTTTTATTCAAACTACGTTTATTATTGTCGTTATATCAATTACAACATACTTATTTTAATATCAACCAAATTAACTGTGATTAAAAATTAATTAGTTTTTATTTAAAAAAATAATTTTAATAGTTTGGTAGAAAATTAATCAAAACACCGGAATACGATTTTTATTATAATGAATTTAACTAACAATTTATTATACTCGCTTCGGCGGTACATATACTAAAATTGGAACAATTTATTACACGGTTTTGCTCATAAAATTTAATTAACAATTTATTGCATAGTTTTGCTCGTAAAATTACACCATTTTGTAATGTCGGGTAGCATCAGAACAGGACACTCATATTTTTTGTAGTTTATTTCAAACTAAGTACATGTGATTTTGTCGTTATATTAATTACAATATGTTATTTTAATGTAAACCAAATTAAACGAGATCAAAAATTCATAAGTTTTTATAAACATTGTTTAATTACGATGGTTAGGAGTAACTTTATTTAAAACAATTAAGTTTAACAAACGATTTATTAGATGGTTGTCTCATAAAATTTAACTAACAATTTATTACAAGGTTTTGCTCAAAATGGTGCATTAAGAACAAAAGATGCGTTGCATGGCGTAGCATCGGGTAAATGTGTTCCTGTCTTTAAGGCTGACCTGATCCTCGGAATGGCCTGAGTGTAGATATTCATATGCGACTGCCAGAAAAATGGAAGTTTTTTCAACCACACAGGAAATCACCCATCTCAATATTAGTTTCTCCTCGCAAGCGCAATTCATCTATACTCGTGATTAAGCGCCCAGAGACTTAATTCTTATAGGTAAACCAGTTTTACCTATCCGCTTAGTTAAAAAGTATCATTAATGCCTTGCACTGTATCATGTGTGAAGCGCAATAATCAAGATTATTAAAATATGAGTCGTTAAGGGATCATTATTTAATTGCTTATAAATCGCAAAACCCACTATAATGACTTCAAAGAGATCAATGGCAAACTACACTATTATTTTATTCCTAGTATAAATTTATCGAGCAGATTGCAAAACTAGAAAGAGAAAGAACGACCAAATATAACAATATAGTTTTGTATCATCCACAATTATAAAAAGTTTGCCAGTTTTTGTTGATTGGAAAAAATAACAAGCAGTGAAGTATACACCGTCCGGTACTGTGTCAATTGAGTTTCTACAAACAAGTTGCTTTTAAACAGGAAAGTAAAAATATCATCATCGATCGATTAATCGTAAAACTAATGTCGAAAGTAGCAGCGGTAAGCGGAAGATATAAACTTGTAAAATATTTATGTAAGGTATTGGTTGAGATAAAAAAGTCAGGTCACGAGCGAGATTCGAACCCAAGACCTTCGGCTAAATACGCCGCTGCTCCTAGCCGAAGGTCGTGGGTTCGAATCCCGCTGGTGACAGTTTATTTGGTCACGAACTCTAATGGCTTGTAAAATATGTTATCTGCAAATCAATCGAGTTCCTAAACCAAAAACGATTAGATAGAGAACTAAGAAAACAGTCTCCTCTAACACGACACAATTATTAAAATTAAAATGTTTAAAAAAATCGGAAAAGTTAAGAAGAAACGTCGTTAAAGATAAAAATATATACTTACGTTAATTTCTCTTTTATAATTTTCATATAAGAACATAGAACAATTTTTATTGATTTTTAAGGCCAACTAAGTATTTCATTAATTATCAGATTTTTTTAAATACTGCATAAGCCATAATCATCAAAGTAACTTCACATCTTATTTAAGTCAGTTGTTTCATTGAAAATTTTACATTAAGTTCGATTAGTGATGTGAAAATTAATTTAATAGAAGCCTTTAGGCAGATTTGAATAATTAAATTAAGTTTCTAAATGCTTTGAGGTTATATTAATTATTGATATTTTCCCTATCGACCAAGGGAAATAAAGGACTTAATGAAAACTTAAGAGGTAAGACAGCGAAAGGTAAACGTTTTATGTTGCTTGTCTTTTATGGAAACTCCTTGATCTACAACACACACATAAGTTAAAAATCGTTCAAAAGTTTAAGTTCTTCCAAGGTAATTAGTTAACAAATCTAATAAAAATAAGCCAGTCTTTCATGAGAATTAGATAAAACGTTTCATTTTAATTAATATCATAGCAGTTGATTGACATTGTTAAATTGTGTATTTGCATGTCCATTTATTTACCGGCATAAATGTTTCTATTGTTTTACCAATGATAGCTGTCAAAGAGACAAAGACTAAAGCAAAACTATTATCAAGACGAATACCTGTTCATTAATTTTCCTTTCAATTTAAACATTTAGCTACACGATATCTTTGTACCATGCGTACCAAATTGTTCTATTTTGTAACGTTCAATTACGCTTAATTTTACCAACGGGAAAAGGTTTTTGAGATTCCGACGAGGTAAACAACCCCGACCCCAAGTGATACATATCTTTGTGGCAGAATAAATGTGAAAAGTTTAAACAGCGATCCTTACAAAGGATATTCGCCGATCTGTAATAAAGATAGCTATTGCGACTTGGCCGCCCCCCGCTGTGTCTTGCAATCGATTCTGTACGTTTTTTTCTTTCTTTTCTACACGGTCTCATCTCAACCGTATGCTCCGTTATGTGGGCATTATCCTCGCCAAGGGCCACATATGAAACCTCTCTATCATGTCTCTACAGTTTCTTACTGGTTATTGAATTTCACCAATTTATTTTTGTTCTAATCTTCCACCAAAAATGAAAAAAAACGTAATATGATGCTTTAAACCGACCTTAAATTATAAATAATAAAAGCGCATAAACATACATGGGTACATACACACCATCGCTGGGGAGAGTGAAACTCATTATGTCTTCTTGTTCTTTTATTAGTTATTTCAATTATTATGATAAATATTTTCTATTTATTAAGAAATTCTAAACTTTCCCCATCTCATTTAATCAGAAGTTGGTTTAGTTTAAAACTTTATTTTTCACAGAATATTACAAAAATAAATAAAAGTACCTTCTTTGCCATTTTCATTTATTGTGATAAATCTTTTCGGAATATTTAAAAAATGAAAACAAAAATTCTCATCTTTCTCCAACCGTTTTTTAATCAGAAGCTTGCTTAGTTTGAACTTTGATTTTTTACAGAATATAACAACAATAAATATTTAGAAGTACTTTCTTCGTCTATATTCACTTTTTGGGATAATCCTTTCTATATTTCTAAAAAAAATTAAAGAAATTTCTTAACTTCAACAATTTATTTTCGTTCTAATCTTCCACCAAAAACGAAAACAACTTAATATGATGCTTTAAACCGACCTTAAATTATAAATAATAAAAGCGCATAAACATACATGGGTAAATTAAAGAAATATCTTAACTTTCACCAGAAACTTTTTTAATTAGAAGCTTGTTTCGTTTAATACTGAACAATTTTCACAGAATATTACAAAAATAAATATTTAAACGTACCTTCTTCGCCTATTTTCAAAATTAAGAAAATTCTTTCCTATTGTTATTCAGATATCGTGAGATGCGGTCGGGTGTGATGTAGGTTTCAGAGAAACATTTTCTTTATCGTGCCAACGTTTTGATCTTTTATTGAGATCATCTTCAGGGCCTGGGATTTACAAACAATGTTTACATTTAACAAATACATTTAGGATTTGGAAAAGTGTATTTATACAATGCAAAATATATTTTATATTCAAACAAAGTATTTCTACTCACTAAAAGTGTTTTTCTTCTGTGTAAGTGTGCCATTCTTGCGTGTCGTGTCGAGAGTGCCAGTGAGATTTTGCTATTCTGTGTTTATGTACGTTGGATTTTGAAGGAGTGGAGGAAGTCGGTATAGAAAAGACATTTTTGTATAAGGCGTCGGCTTCTTTGAGGTGAAAAGAGCCGAAGAAGGGAAACAATGTGTTGGTAATGGTTTGGTCAGATTATCCTTTCAGGATTATATAGAAAGGGATAAATAGGAAAAGGAAAGCTAAATTGTTGGAAAATTAGACTATGTGAAAAGTATTTGATGTGTGGAATGTAATGTAATGATATATGTATGTTATCTATATTGTATTTGAGTAATGATATTGGCGTAGCTGCGACTGAGTTTACATGTATCTTTTCTGTAATTGATGCTGTGTTTATCTCTGTTGATATAAACCATTTCTAAGAAATTACGTTTATATTTGTTTTGTTCTGTATGTAATATTTTTGGATTTTTGAAGTCGAAATTGTGTTGGTGTTCAAAGTGGTGGGTAGCGAGTCCTCTAGGATTTTGCTTGAGTTTTTTGCAATCATAGATATGTTGCTTTACTCTCTTGTCTAGATATTGGGATGTAAGACCGATGTAAGTTGCCGGACAGTTTTGACAGTTGATATTGTTGATTACGTCAGATTTATTTGTTAACAAATAAATACCAACACATTGTTCCCCTTTGTCGACTTTTTTCACTTCAAAGAAGCCGACGCCTTACACAAAATTGTCTTTTATATACCGACTTCCTTCCCCACCCCTTCAAAACCAAACATATATAAACATAAAACATTAAAATCTCACTGGCACTCTCAACACGACACGCAAGGATGGCACAATTACACAGAAGACAAACACTTTGAGTGAGTAGAAATACTTTGAGTGAATATATAAAAAATATATTTTGCATTGTATAAATTCACTTTTCATGTATTTGTTAAATGTAAACATTGTTTGTAAATCACAGGCCCTGAAGATGATCTCAATAAAAGATCAAAACGTTGGCACGATAAAGAAAATGTTTTTCTGAAACCTACGTCACACCCGACCGCATCTCACGATATCTGAATAACTATCGATTAGCGGTCACTAATCTCTACACATTCTTTCCTATATTGATTTCAAAAAAGAAAACAAAAATTCTCAGCTTTCTCCAACTCTTTATTAACCAGAAGTTCGCTTAGTTTGAGCTTTGACTTTTTACAGAATATTACTACAATAAATGTTTCGAAACACTTTCTTCGCCCATTTTCAATTTTTCGGATAATCTTTTCTATATTTCTAAAAAATTAAAGAAATTTCTCAATTTTAACAGCAGTTTTTTAATTAGAAGGTTGTTTCGTTTAAAACATAAACAAAAATACAAAAAATTTCGTTTTATGCGAAGAGTACAGGCAATTGAAAGGTCGAAGAAAACTGCTTTCTTATAATCGGCTGCATCCCCAACTAATCTAATCTAACCCCCCTACAAAAAAATCAACTTTGAAACTAAACTAGCTTCTGCATAAAAAACCGTCCGAGAAAGTTGAGAAATTTTGATTAGTTTTGTTAAATATATAGAAAATATTTATCAAAATAACCAAAAGGCGCAGAAGGTACTTTCTAATTTGAATAAAGGAAAAGAAGGAAATTTAAATATTTTTTGCAATATTCTATACAAATATATTAATTTTTAAATTAAACAAGCTCTGATTTAAAAAATTGAAGAAAGTTGAGAATTTTTTTTGTTTTTTAAATATATATAAATATTTATAATAATATTTAAATATAAGTTAAGAAAGTAATTTTAAATATTTATTTTTGTAATAGGCTGTAAAAAATTAAAGTTCAAACTAAACAAGCTTCTGATTAACAACAGTTGTAGAAAGTGGAGAATGTTCGTTTAATATTTTCAAATCTATATAGAAAATAATTATCACAATTTTGAAAATAGGCAAAGAAGTTTAAATATTTATTTTTATAATATTCTGCGAAAAAAGTTCAGTTTATTGTATTTTTTGTTTAAGTTTGAAACGAAACAAGCTTCCAAATAAAAAATTGCTGGTGAAAGTTAAGAGGCCAAGAAAATACTTCTAACTATTTATTATATATATATTTTTTTTTACGAGGGTTCGCAACAGCAGAGGTTATATCAACCCTCGGGGTGCCGGTGTTTTTGAAAAAAAGCCCATTTGTAAGTATGTCGAGTTCGAATGCAGGGCCGCTGGATTCGAACCCGGGACCTTTACCTTACGGTAATGAGCGCCGTGTCAACGCCTAAACCGTTGCGGCCACCGACGCCCCTCCTCTAACTATTTATTGTTGTAATATTCTGTAAAAAATCAAAGTTCAAACTAAGAAAGCTTCTGATAAAAAAAAAACAGATGGAGAAAGATGAGAATTTTTGTTTATACCGATAAGATTTATTGCAATAATTGAAGATTGGCAAAGAAGGTGCTTTTATTTATTTTTGTAATATTCTGTAAAAAATACAGTATTAAATTAAACGAACTTCTGTTTATAAGAGATGGATAAAATTGAAAAATTTCGTGTTTTTTGTAAATGTATAGAAAATATTTATCGCAATAATGGAAAATTGGCGAACGTTTAAATATTTATTTTTTCAGTATTCTGTAAAAAATGAGAGTTCAAACTAATCAAGCTTCTGAGTTATAAAAACAGCATGTGAAAGTTGAAAATGGTTTTTTGTTGTCTTAAATATTTAAAAAAGATTCATATTTTTACTCTACAAACATTTAAATAATATTCATACAAACTTGAGCTCTAAATTGCAAAACGATTAGCAGGTTAAAATAGTGTAGACTTTATTTTTAAAACCGTAACTAAACTAAAAACAGTATTAATCTTTAATGTGTAGAGATTAGTGACCGTTAATCGATAGTAATTCAGATATCGTGAGATGCGGTCGGGTGTGATGTAGGTTTCAGAAAAACATTTTCTTTATCGTGCCACGTTTCGATCTTCATTGAGATCATCTTCAGGGCCTGGGATGTTTGTAAATCCCAGGCCCTGAAGATGATCTCAATAAGGATCGAAACGTTGGCACGATAAAGAAAACGTTTTTCTGAAACCTACATCACACCCGACCGCATCTCACGATATCTGAATTACTATTAATCTTTAAAATATCAGTGTTCAAATTTTATTTTACAAGCTTTTTACAAAGACCTGGCTCATTATACAAAAAGATATCAAAATAGTTAAATTTTAACTTTGGTTATTTTGAGGTACTTATTTTTTAAAAAAAGGTTTCTTTTTAATGAAAAATGAACTGTATTTCCTCGAAATCGATCAAGGATTTCCAGCCAGAGATACAATTTCTTTTAAATAATAGTTCAGAGGTTTGGTCTTTTTGAGATTGATCTTTTTGTTTTTGCAGACTAGCTTATGTGTCGGTTAATTATAGATAATTGCTAAGTACTTGTACATATATTATGAAAATTTAAAGGTGAACAGTTTATTGAGTTTTGAAGAAAAATAACTCACTCAAAGCCTGGTTGAAAAGAGATTAGTGTGAAGTCTTAATTAGTGCTTTATTGATTTCGCTTAAATAAAATTCATTTTTCAAAAAACCATGCTCTTTAGTAATATCCAATAAAAAAATTCAATAAAAATAGATAACTTTGCAAAAATTTAGAAAGTTAACATTTCACTTTTTTAAATTTTGCTTTGTTTACAATAAAATTAGCTGGTCCAAATGGAAATACACTCGGGGTATCCTGTGAAGGGAGGTTAATGAACATACAATAAAAAGAAAAAATTATCATTAATGACGTTACAATCAATAACACAATACCAAGGGAAAAAAATAAATTACTCGTGGTGATCATTTTAAAACAAATGATCGTATAAAATATAAAGCTACGTAATCCTCGGTTTAAAGGTAGCTAACAGCTTTAGAGAAAAAAAGTTTAATCTGCCCAATTACCATGGATTATTTATGATAAATTTAATTTGTTTTAAATCCAGTATGCAAATTATCAAACTATTACAATTCAGCATAGAACTGTTGAATGTTGTGAATCGTATTAAATTGTATTGAACGTTATACTAATCAACATGTTGGTTTGAACTACAGTTGAGTTGAAATTGCGCAATTAATTAGGCGAAAGGAGGAATGTGATAGTATTAACATCTGGATTATCCAGTTTAGTCTATTTAAAGGGTTAAAGGCATGTTACATCAAACGGTTCAAAACAACGAATGTACTATTTTATTTTCATTTATTGTTTATCGTTTATAGGTCTATGCCAAACTCGATTTTAAACAGTCTAAGTGTAGTCGCGTAAAGGACAAAGGAGATGTTATTTTCCAGTTTCAAAGAGATGTGGCTTCGGGTTGTTGTGTAAGCAAACCCATTCCTCGAATTCTCCGCCCTTACAATTTTCCTCAGAAAGTTAAACACCTCGTATTCTGTCCTCACCACGGTCTTAATCTTGAAAGGGATTCTTTGGAAAAAAAAATACGACACCATTTAAAGAATTGCTTTACCAGAGCGGTGTAAATTTCAAAAGGTACATAAAGTTTAATAGGAAGCGGAAAAATCATTTTTAAAAAAGCTGAACTGATTAAAATTAAAATCTCACTGAAACAACTAAAATTGATGTTATATCCTGTTGAAATTAATATTTATTCCGGTACATACCATGGGTTTATATTTATTTCCTCGTATGAAAAACTAGGTTAATTCATTCAATTTTAGAACTAAAAGCACATGTAAACACGACGCAAAATCATTAAATTTTGAAATCAATATAGAAAAGAATTTTCTCAATTTTGAAAATAGGCGAAGAAGGTACGTTTAAATATTTATTTTGGTAATATTCTGTGAAAAAAAGTTTTAAACTAAACAAGCTTCTAATTAAAAAATTGCTGGTGAAAGGTAAGAAATTTCTTTAATTTTTTTTGGTAGAAATACAGAAACGATTATCCCAAAAATTAAATATAGGCGTAGAAAGTACTTCTAAATATTTATTGTTGTAATATTCTGTTAAAAAAATCAAAGTTCAAACTAAGCAAGCTTCTGATTAAAAAAACAACAAAAAAACAGTTGTATAAAAAATGAGAATTTTTGTTTTCATTTTTTAAATATACCTTGGCAAAGAAGGTAGTTTTATTTATTTTTGTAATGTTCTGAAAAACATCTGGTTTTAAACTAAACAAACTTCTGATTAAAAGAGATGGATAAAATTGAGAAATTTCGTTTTCTTTTAATATATAGAAAATATTTATCACAATAACTGAAAATAGGCAAAGAAGGTACTTTTAAATATTTCTTTTTGTAATATTCCGTAAAAAATCAAGTTTTAAACTAAACAACCTTCTGATTTTAAAAGTTTGAGAAATTTAAAAAGAGAAATAGAGAATTATTTTTAAATGTATAGAAAATATTTATCACAATAATTGAAAATTGGCGTACGTTTAAATATTTATTTTTGCAGTATTCTGTAAAAAATGAGCAAACCCATTCCTCAAATTCCCCACCCCTACAATTTTCCTCAAAAAGTTAAACACCTCGTATTCTGTCCTCACCACGGTCTTAATCTTAAAAGGGATTTTTTGGAAAAAAATTCGACGCCATTTAAAGAATTGCTTTACTAGAGCGGTGTAAATTTCAAAAGGTACAAGTTTAATAGGAAGCGGAAAAATCATTTTAAAAAAATCTGAACTGATTAAAATTAAAATCGCATTGAAACAATTAAAATTGATGTTATATCATGTTGAAATTAATATTTATTCCGGTACATACCGTGAGTTTATATTTATTTCCTGTCGTATGAAAAACTAGGTTAATACATTCAATTTTAGAACTAAAAGTATATGTAAACACGACGCAAAACCATTAATTTTTACATTCAAAATTCATATGCCATTTGCTTCATGCGTTTCAGTATTCATTGTATAATGATTGCGATTTTATGATTATTGCACTTTTTTGTCAATTAAAATATGCCATTACATTGCAAAATTGTATTAGTCCTAACGTTCCATATTTGATACGTAATATTGAAGTATAATGTAAAATTAATGATAACGATATTCCCTCTTTCCGGTTATTATCTCATATCAGTTTTAATATTCTTTGGATATCATCTAGAATTACATTAACAAAGTATAATTAAATATCGATTTATGGGGCATCGTTTTATCTAATAAGTCGCAATTTTGAAGTTGAGGTTATCGACGTGCAGTATTGCTTTCGCTGCAGGTCGATAACCTCAACTTCATCCTGTGCTTCATCGTCTGCCTTCATTCTACGTGCCCTGAGGATGGCGATATAAATCGCCGAAAGCTCGGCTGAAACCCGGAAGCTGTTTCCTTGTTTTTCTATATGTTTGTTTTGTTTAGAAAAAACATATCTGTCAATTTCGGATCATAAATGAAAGGTCCAGGAGAAATACAATATGAGGGTCTAACAATGTCCATTTAATAGGAAACGAAACACAAAGTTTAGATTATTTTATCATTTGATGGTAATTTGTTGTTTTTTGTTCATTCCTGGATTTATTGGTCATTCTTGAACATAGAAACAGCCAAGTTTTCAGTATATAAAACGTTTTCTACTCTTTACTTGTGCCTTCTTCAGTTCAGATAAATTATATATATTTTAAATTAATTTTTAACGACTTGAACGAAACATTTCTGTAAAATAGATATAATTCTGCACTGAAAAGAACGGAAGTTAAAAGTATAAAACGTTTGTAAAATAAAACGAATTCTCACAACGTCCTGGCTATTTCAATGGTCAACGATTATCTATACGACCTTGCATAAAAAACAAAATTTTCGATTTCCTGGACATAAAGCTAACAGCTATTAACATCCAAATTTTTACTTTATTTAACCGCATATATTTTCTGTTTTTAAGTAGATATATGAAAATTTTCTCCATCGGGCACACAGGTGGTGCATAAGTCTAAAAAAATGAGTTCTACTAGTTTTACCCTTGATTCTTGAAATAATATTATATATGAAATTCTGTGTGTTATTTTGTGCATGGGGAAACAATTTTACTAATATAATTTTAATGTGATGTACGATCAGTATTACGGTCAAGGGGTAGAATAAACCAAAATGCCAACATTGCCAAGCTTTCGACACGGGGTTCAGGGGGGGCTTATATTTTTAAACAAATGAACAACAATTAACAGTTATTTTATAAACACAAACAACTACCAATTTTTGACACAGGTAACTACTTACTGTTTTTTTTTTTTTTTTAATTTGTACTAAAGTGACATTACAAAAACAATCAAATTTTCGAATATATAATAATAAAGTAAGTATTTACCTGTGCCGAAAATTGGTATTTGTTTGTGTTTATAAATTGTTAATTTGTTTGAAAATGTAGGCCCTGATGATGACCCTGAACCCCGGGTCAAAAGCTTGGAAAAGTTGAAATTTTGTTTTTATTCTACCCCTTGACCATAATACTGATTATACATCAAATTAAACTTCAAGTGGTCGAAACCTTCTCTTCAAGAATGTAATTTTATGCACTATCATAATAACTAATATTTTAAAAAAAGTTGGTAAAACAATGCTTTGTTCTTTTCAGTTTAATTGTATATACCAATGGTTGTACTTTTTAAACCTTTTGAAAGGAGAAATATTTATTATTAATAAAAATAAGGTTTACAAAATAGTTACAGTAAATTTTAAGTCTTGGCAAAATCTGGCTGTCTCAATTAGATAATATTTGTATAGTTTTGTTAAAACAGCTCTAATGGATTAAAAATAATTAAAAGTTATTCTTTCTTTAGGTTAATTAATTTTTTATTATTCGCCTACTCATTCAACAACAACAAAATTTTAAAAACATTTTTTACGTTAATTTCTTATTTTTGTTTAATCTTAGCAAAGAAAGTATGTAAATAATAAAGAAAAAATATTTATTTTTCATAACGGGACAAAGATATAAAAGCCAAAATAAGTTAGGGTTTTTGACATTAGCTGGACGGATTATTTAATCATAATTAAAAGTGTAAAGAAAGGAAACAGAAAGTGCTTTTGTAGTAAGTAAATAAAGTGAGAGGGGAAGGAAAAAGGGCCACTGAAGAAAATTGAAGGGGGTGGAAACGTTTTCTCTAATTACGCCTGCAATTCGTATTTGCATAGGGTTTGATATCACCTAAGCGCTCCAATTAGCGGGTGGACGGAATCACTGTATTTTCGAGTAACGTGATCCATTTGTCAACGTTATTTATTACCTCAAACATGCGAGTTTGACAGTTTCGGGCATTCGGCTTGCTCCTTCGGATACGACTTATTTTAATGAACTGGCATTTCGTGATAAAGCCCTTTTGAATAATTACCATTTGAAAGAATCCCGAGATGAAACTTTGATAAAAATAATTCATTTATTTTCTGGAAGTGGCGAAAATGATGAACTTTTACAATCTGTTTTTTTTTTCTTTATTTTATGTAAATTGCTTTTACAACTATGCATTTTGAGACCGTTTTTCCGGCTACTCTTTTTATGGCTAACTTGATTACAATTAAACTCTTTTTATAATACAGTAATAAAACATACCTAACATAAACCAGTAGCAATGTGATACTTCGGAGAATGTATANTATATATATATATATGGACTGCCAATGGGAGGCTGTTATCCCATAGCTGTAGGAGGAATAGATAGGAACAAACTAATAAGGTATACAAGATTATTTGGAAGTCGTAAAATGCGGTCTGGCGTGACGTAGGTTTTAGAAAAAAAATTTCTTTATCGTGCCATCGTTTCGATCTTTATTGAGATCATCTTCAGGGCTCAAAGTGTTCGTTTTCCGTGTAGATGAGTCATTGAAAGAATGACATATCTACACTGAAAACAAACACCTTGAGCCCTGAAGATGATCTCAATAAAGATCGAAACGTTGGCACGATAAAGAAAATGATTTCTAAAACCTACGTTACACCAGACCGCATCTCACGTTCTCCAAATAATCATCAAGTAACGGTCACTAAATACCATACAAGGTTGAACAATCGAGGAATTTGAGAATAATATATTTTTAAATACGTTGATGACACTAATATGGGTAAGTAAAGAAGACTACAATAAAATGTTACATTTACTTAATAAAGTACATAATAAAATAAAATTTACAATAGAAGTAGGAACCAATAGAAATATTACCTTCTTAGATCTATTAATTACAAGGGCATATAATCACAATTTCAGTATAAACCTACTAAAATATCTAATAAAAGCGAAACAACACTTAATCCCTATTCAACGCTCTCGTAGAAACAAAATGAAACGTTGTCGGAAATTTTATTTAATGATGCCTATAAATATGAAGTAGTTGAAATTAGTTATTCAAACAGAATTTAGAAAAAAAAATATTCCACAAAAATAAACTCCTCTTAAAGTACGTGGTAGAAGTTCATTTTTCTCACCACATCCATAAAAAAAAGAAGGAAGAAACGTGATAATTTATTTATTTGTTTAGCAGTTTTGTTTGCTGTTTTGGGGGAAACAAATTATAACTGGCAAAGCTACTTTGGGTTTAGGTAAAGAAAAGCATTAATTAATTGCATAAAAGGTTGAGCTAGATTTTCTGAATGTTAATTAAATAATTTAAAAAAGGTGTAGAACTCAGTACATATTATAGTTATAAAGATGTATAAATTATTATATCTCCCCCTCACTCTCTCTCTCACTCACTCTCTCTCTCACTCTCTTTCTCACTCACTCTCTCTCTCTCTCTCACACACACACACACACACGCGCGCGCTCACATACACACACAGTTTTTCTCGCTCTACCTTTCTCAATTTCTCTTTTTCTCATTTTCTTTCTTTTCTTTCTGTCCGTTTCTCCCTTTTCCCTTCTTTCCTTTTAATGTGGAATGTTTTGGGGCTGGATGCATAATATTTTGCGCGACTATTTTTACGTTGCAGATTTCCTATTACCAGGAAATGTGCATTAGATGTGGGTTAGGTTGCTAGGCTATGATTAGGGAGAATTAGGTTTGGCAGAGTTAGGGTTATTGTCATAGTTAGGGATAGGTTACCTTAGGTAGGGTTATTGTTGCAGTTACTTAAAAATTAGGTTAGGTTGTGGTTAGGGCGGAAAGTAACTTCAGAAGACGATAGCTCAAGTGGTTAGCAGAGCAGCGCATCGGCAGAAGGTCGTGGGTACGAATTCCGCTTGTGAAAATTGCTTTTTCATCTCAACCTTAGATTAAAAGCATAATTAATTTAAATTTTTTAGAAAAATTGTTTTACCCAGTTAAATTTTTTTATTTAGATATATCTTACAGTTTTCTTTAAAATATCCAGTAAACAACAAAAAATAAAAATATAACGATTGTAAGTACTTACTCAAAAAACGAGAGTCGCTACTATTTTTCCTATACAGTGTAGGAATCTTTAACCATTTGTCTGTCGATCTATCATTAAATCTACCACCACTTCTCACTGTCTTTCTTATTTTAATATTAACCCGTTATCTTTCACACTATTGCATTATCACCCCCCCCACACACACACACACAATATTTATTTTCGGCATGCAAGAATGACACATCTACATGGAAAACAAAAACCTTGCGTCCTGAAGATGATCTCAATAAAAATTGAAACGTTGGCACGATAAAGAAAATGTTTTTATAAAATCTACGACACACCAGATCGCATTTCACGATCTACAAATAATTATTTATTTTTTTACAATTATTAGAGAATTTAATTTGTTTTTTAAAATTTAACTTATGGGTAAAATAAACACCACAACTGAAGAAGATGAAATGCCGAAACGTGGCTGACATTTGAATACTGCAGGAATAGGCTGACCAAGAAGAATTGTAACTGACAAATTGCACATGATAGTTCATTGTGATAGACGGTGTTTCTGTGTGTCTGTAAATAACCTTCCATGCAACTCAATTCAGCTACAAGACAATGCCCGCCCCGAGGGGTAATTTCGGGCAGTTCGGTTGACCGCGGTCTATTTTCTATTTATCCATCGAACTTAATCGTCCTGATTTAATCGTTTAAATGTGCTGCCTGATAGTTTTACTTCCACGGTATAAACGGCAATATCCACCGGCAATTCTTTACAGAATTCCAGGTTGTAAATCTAAGCCTAATGGGCCCCGCAGGCGTTACCCTCCAAACTGCGTCGCCTCTCATTTCGACTAATTGCTATATATAAACCGGTCTGATAGCATTTTATTTCGTTGGAGGGTTTTGACGGAAAGAATCAACTCAACAATTGCTGGAAAAATATATCAAAATTAAAATTCATACGTGTACACAACTGACCCAATTTTTTTATACATAAATACTAATCAGTCAAAAATTTAAATTCATATGTGTACACAACTGACCCAACTTTTTTTATAAATAAATACTAATCAGTCAAACGATAAGAGAATATACTTAAAATCTGATTTTAAACTAACAAACCATTATAGCAATATGAGCAAAATGCGTTCTAGGACATAAATTGACGTGGATGGTAAGGTACTATGCAAAACATACTAAATATATTAATGTGTTAATAATAATTACTAAATATAAATCGGTCTGATAACATTTTATTTCGTTGGAGAGTTTTGACGGAAAGAATCAACTCAACAATTGCTGGAAAAATATATCCAAATTAAAATTCATACGTGTACACAACTGACCTAACTTTTTTTATAAATAAATACTAATCAGTCAAACGATAAGAGAATAGACTTAAAATCTGATTTTAAACTAACAAACCATTGTAGCAATATGAGTAAAATGCGTTCTAGGACATAAATTGACGTGGATGGTAAGGTACTATGCAAAACATACTAAATAAATTACGAATCTCTTTACATGAAGATAATTGCAAGAAATGTTTGCTTTGCTCATAAGCTAGCAGCTTAGATGAAAGCTAAATAGCTTCGTTGTACTTAAATAATAAAGTCGAACAAATAAGTAAGCATACAAACACGTGTCTTCCTTGCAAATAATGTTTGATATTTTTTATTGGAATAGCATGTTTTAAAACAGTATTTTCTTTAATTATGATCTTAAAAATGTAATAAATGAAAATAAACCATAAACAAAATATTACCAACTTAGATTTTTTTAATATTTTCAATTATTTCAATATTCAGGGAAAACTACGAAGGAAAAATGCAAATAAAATAGCACACTGGTCAGTCAAGCTCACAAAGAGATAACCATAATATCAAATGGAGCATGAACAATATAATATATTTTATCGCAGGCTGTTGCTTCTTTTAATATACTGTGTCACATGCGATGAATATCAAGTTTATGATCTTTTCCTCACCGAAAGACCCCGTATATTTTTCATAAATGAATGTACCACGCGGACTCTGCGTGATCTATTTCCAGTTGTTTAGATTTGTTGTTTTTATAGATATTCGACGTTTTATGGTATCCGCCCGCCGGTTGGCCTGCTTAGGCATTATTTACTGTGGGAAGGGTTTTGGAAAACGGCCAGCCTTTCGCTCCTAGGGTTCTTATTTCATGTCGGCATGGCCCTCCTGTTTCCGACCTTTTGCTCTTTTAACCGAGCATACGCCTATGAAAATGTATGCAACAACGTGTTGCCGAGCTGCGTATTTTTATTATTATGACCTTCTTTCAATCGATAACAGTTCTAAATATGATGACCTAGATTGGAGTTTCCCTAGAATAAAAGTACGATTTTGAACGCCGTACATTATGATGTTTACGTACAAAACAGTGAGTTTTTTTATCGTAATGATAGATTTTATAAACAAATTCGGGGACCGCGGTAGCCGAGTGGTTAGCGTGAGAGACTCTCGGCTCATAGACGTGGGTTCAATTCCCACCGTCGCCTCTGGCCTTTTTTTCACGATAACCCTCCCCCCAAATATGAACACACATACAAGAATTCGTCACCATGGTTAATATGCATAGATCATAAGGCCAAAAGAAAATAAATAAATAATAAACAAAAATAAACAAATTCAACTATGTAGACAGTGATCATGTATCAACAAAACCAACACGACTGCAAAGTGTCGCAGAAGATAGTATACCCTAAGCGCCGTGTAATGTTACTATTTACTAAGTAGTTGTTAAATGTTCTGTAAATAATGTTTGTCAGCTCAAAGTCAAATGCTAATTCGACAATTAAAATTTCCACTTAGACTCATTAGTATGGTTATTAACAAAATAGTTTAAAAAATCTAACTTGGGAGAGAAACTGTTTTGAATCCTTTCCAAAATAAAGTGTTCATCATTAATTCTTACTCCATTTATGTTTTAGTGGTCAATTGACCGAATTACTTCTTTCAATTAATCATTCTTTTTATGTAAAGTTTTGTTTGAGATAAAAAAGTCAGTGTCACGAGCGGGATTCGAACCCACAATTGTTCGAATCATCGTGAACTGACTTTAATTAATTAATTCTTAGATTTACCAAAATTAACTAATGAATATCTATAATTTGTTTTTAACTTTAATATCTTGAAATTATTATTGAAGTCAAATGTACATAATGGTAATTTGTCCGTAAAAAAAGTGTATAACATATGCAAAATTTCGCTAATTTTAGTCAATTATGTACCGTTTCTTCATAACTTTACCATTACATAAACACGTTTTTTTACTATACAGGGTGTCCTTGTTAGATGGCCCGGCTGAATTTTTCTCGAACCATTGACACTGTCAAAAAATGTATTTAATATTTTTTAGTCTAGTTTCAAATTTTTACTTTTTTGGAGAAATATTACACAGGGTACCTCAGGCCCAGTTCAACTTCAAAATTTAAGTCTCTATACACCCTGACATATCATTTTGAGGTGTTTCTTACACTTAAGATAATGATGCAATCTGATGAAAAATGACTGTTTGGGTAACTAAAAAAAAACACCGTATATACTACATTACAGCGTGGGTATTTTTTATATTATTTTTTCAGAGGTATCTCATTAACTGTTTAAAATCATATTATACAGCACTTAACATGGCTCGTAATTTACAGAACTTGTTTTTAATATAAATCAATAATCTTCTGGTGATATTTATTTAGGTATTGACTGAATCTTTTTTCCACCAAGCGAAAACGTCTCATCAATCTGTTTTTACTATTAAAGAATGGCTAAGCGTGATTAATGGTAAATTAAATGTAATTTAAAAAATGGCTAAGGGTAATTTGGAATTTTTTTTAAAGAATCTAACTTTACTTCAATTTTTACAAGTTCCAATTCGGTCTAGCAAAAGTTCATAGTTTGGAAGGTTTGCGAATAATTTATAATTCACTATAAGATGGAAGCTCACTTCTAAAAGTTAAAATGTTGCACTGGGTCATATCGTTAATTTCAAGCTTCACCGAGAAATTGCCTCACATTTATCGAGCTTAGTTGGAAAAGTAATCGGACCGTGGTCAAAGTTCGCGCTGTCCCAGATACAAAAAACGAAATTCAGCCAGAATATTATACTCAGCTACAAAATATTAAACTTCCTGATATCAAACACATGAGCCATGGGGAAGCCGAAGCTATTTATAGGAGTGTAATCTATGAACATTGGCCAGCCCATCGAACAATTTTCACCGATGGATCCAAATCAGAGATAGGCGTAGGTTGCGCCCTGTTTGACCCAACGGCGAACTATGAATGCATGGTTAGGCTGCCAAAAGAATGTAGCATTGATTCGGCAGAACTCTACGCGATATCAAATGCCCTTAGTTATATTGGCTCAGTAAAGGAAAAAACTTTTTTGATATTCACAGATTCGCTTAGTTCAATTCAAAAATTAGGCCAAAGGAAATGGAAATTTAACGATAACCATGTGATTTTTGAGATACTAAAAAAGATACATCTAGGTAAGCAAACTAAAATAGTCACTATAGCTTGAGTAAGGGTACACGCAGGTGTAGCGTTTTATGAACGGGCAGATGCATTAGCCAAACAGGCCGCAGAATCGGGGCAGTACTAGTTTTTTAAAGTTCACTTTGAGGATCTGGTCCCAATTATTAGAGAATTCGCCCGGATCGACAAAGGTGAATTTTACAAGCAGATTCAACCAAATGTTTGTACAGAAAGTTGGTTCAAAAAGGACAATGTAGGGAAAGCATTCGGGAAAACCATAAATAGGTTAAGGTGTAACCATGCTGTATGCAAACAATATTTAGCAAAAGTAGGTTTACTTCCATCAGCACTCTGCGAGTACTGCATGGAAGAAGAATCGATGGAGCATATAATTATGAAATGTGTAAAATACAGACAGACGAGAAATGAATTGTTTGACGGGCTAGGAAAAATCGTAGATACGCCTTTTGACTACAGGGCGTTATTATGTCCAGGGAGTATAAATGTGTATAATTTGTTATTTAAGTATTTAACTAAAATTCATCATAATGTATAAAGAGAAGCATTAGGAGAAGGGGGTGGTGGTTGTGGTTGCGGCCGGGTGTCGCGGGGGCCGCTGGTCTGTGGGGGTCTACTGCTCCGGGCGGTACTTCGGTGACTGCCGGTGCTGGGTTGTGTTTCTACCCCTGACTGGAGAAGGATGTGAATGGCAGGGCACACATGCATATTCTTCGAAAACAGCCAGCCACGGTTTATAAAACAAAAAAAAACAGTGCCGGGGGTAGATGGGTTCCCCCATTCCGGCGGCACGCAGGGCGTTGACTGCGGCATGGCTACACATGGTTTATGGCTATAAAGCCAATACAAAAAAAAAAATAAATAGCTACAAATATATATTGTACCACAAGCTAATTACCTAATTACACAAGGCTGTAACAGAAAATATCTGTTATTTTTTAGTGATTGTTTATTTTTTGTGGGTTTATTGGTATGTACCTATGAAATAAAATTGTGTACATTTTTTAACGTGCTCACAACTTGGTATGGTATGGTAAAAAAGATACTAGGAAACGGGGTTTGTGCTTCCCAGGCACTGCCTTCTGGCTTATTGTACCTTCCTAGTTCCTTATTTCAGTGCAGTAGACTCTATCCTTCTCCTTAAAAGTATCAGGTCGTTGAATGTCGCTGCTACAATTTCAGGTTGAATCTGTATTGAGCTGTTGCCTCGCATTCGAAGATGATATGGGTGGCTGTTTCCTCCTCCTCATTACATAATCTGCAGATGCGATCATAGTTGTATGTGCCCATGTTGTGCAGATATTTTCTCAGATGCCAGTGACCGGTTAGTAGTTCTATCACTCCTCTGAGTTTAGACCTCTCTAGTTGCAGCAGTGATTTTACCAGTCTTGGTAAGGGTTGTTTGATCATAAGTTTACTATGTCTAGCACCGCTAGAGTTTATCCACTTCTCCTTTTGTTTTGTTTGGATCCCTTCTGCGATAGAGGATTTTATATTTGTTTTTGTTATCCCAAGTATAGGTTTGGGGCCTATGTATAGTCTTGCGGATCCTTCTATAGACAGTCTGTCTGCTTTCCCCTTACCCAAAATTCCTCTATGTCCTGGCACCCAAGATATCATCAGGTTGTTGTGTTTCTCCAGGTTTTGGAGATGTTGGGTGCATTCACTGAATAATTTTGATGTAATTCTTTTATATGCTAGTGCTTTAATGGCTGCTTGGCTATGAGATCTTATGAGGATTTTTTTGCCAATGTAATCTCTTTTATGATTTTCCAGGGCACAAGCATTGATGGCATGTATTTCTACTTGGAAGACCGAAGCACTCCCTAATAAGTTTGATTGCTCATGTGGCTTGTACAGTAAATGATCCGGTTCCTTCGTTTGTTTTGGAGCCATCTGTGTACCATATCATTGTATCTGATGCTCTCTTGTGTTCTTCCTCAACTTTATAGTCCGTTGAGGCTTTATAGGATATTGTGAAGGATGTTTCCGGCTGCTCACAACTTAAATTTAACGGAGGTAAGTGATATGAAGGAATGATCCTTTCCTTGACAAATTCTTTTAAATCATCTTTTTTTAATATTTACATGATTTTATTATGTATAAGTACATATCGTTCCACAAGCTAAGTATCTAATTATACAAAGCTGAGACAGAAAATATCTTTTTTTTGGGTGTTTTTTTTTGGCGATTGTTTATATCTTGTTGGTAGTTTTTTAACCTAGTCACAACGTAGTTTTAGCTGAGCTCAGATTGCATCCTTGACATCTTTTTTGCATCTAATAATGAAAATTGATGATTAGGTGCATGCATAAAGATTATGTCTCAATATACAGTTCGTAGTTTGGAGTTGAGTCTGGAAGAACAGAGCATTTTCTATATAGAATATAATTTTATAACTGATATCCGGCTATAAATAGGAAATAATAGGTAAGTTAATAAAATATGTCACAGTATACGTAATATGAAAACAACAAATTTCCAATGCCCCTGAACTTCCTTAATCTTAACGTCAAAATTTAAGTTATAAGATGTTCTAAGACGATTTTAAATCATTACTTGAACTCCGCTCGAACTATTTCTTTGTTGGTATGTTCCAAGACGTGATGTACGCTTTGATAAAGTTGGTTTCTATTGAGCTCGACAAACTTCAACATTTACCGTACACTTCTCATTCTAAGTTGGCGAAGGTCATGCAGCATATCTTTCATTTCAATTAACCCCTCTGGCGCTACGTTCAATACTTTATTCTATAAATACCGACAATAATATATTTTAACGTCATAGTTCTAGGCACGGAAGGTGGAGCAACTGGTGTGCAACCTAACTCGAAGATTTTCTGTTTTGAGTGGCCGTGTGAGGCGTTGTTAGTGAAACTCGAGGTTCCGTCTGTTCACCACAGCTAAAACCCAATATCCTCAACGCTGCTGCCAGCATCTCTAGCTGGACAAAGTAGTTCTGTAATAACAGTTCCTTATAATTTATTTATTCCTCGAATATCTCACCAGACAATAAGACCTTAAAGGGTACAATGGCTCTTGACAAGATTTCTTCCTTCTTGCAAACGGTGGTACAGTGTAATAATTTTTGTAAAAGACCTACTGCTGAATCCCAGTGACCAAATAGGAAATAAACCCTTTTGATGTGTTCCTATTCAGGTGCGAAAGACAACAATGCTGTATTTTTTGTTCCATCCCAAGAAGTGAGTTACACAACGTAACTCAGATCCTTCTATTGTTGTACGATGTACCTGAAATGTCTCTGATAGCTCTGCTACAATTAATTTGTCTCCATCCTTGAAGCTACGAAAAAGAGGGTTGCTTTTAAGCTCTTAGCGTTACATAACGAGGCTAGTTTTTGATTTGTCACGACGTAAACATCGGAACCACTGTTGACTCACAAGTTCACATAATACTTTATCAACGTTATGCCTCATAAATTTCGATAGGCCGCGGCCGCTTCAAGCAGCGGACGAAATCGTGTAACAAGTAATGTTCTCAGATAAATTGTACCTGCTTCAATGTCCTGTATTCATTCCGAAGGGCTTTTAGGATCAATTCTTTCAATCTCTTACAATATGGCTTTTCCCACCCTTGAGAAAACGAGCCGCAGGTTATAATGAATCGCTTTTATAAGTCGAAATGTGAAAACAAACCTATGCATACACCGTGTGTTGGAGGTAGGGGTGTTTCTAAAGACCGAAAGGACTATGCGACGCTAACCGATGCTCCCCGACGCCTTGTCACATTTTGGTAGGATGTGCACGTCAAGGCACGCCACGTAGTCACACAACATTAAATTTAACTGTTTTAAATAAATTATTCGGAAATCGTGAGATGCGGTCTGGACCGGATTCAGCAAATATCAGCAAATAAACAACAAAACATAAACCATGAACAAAGAAATATTCTCGAATTCATAACGACTAATTCTCATAACTGCCTATGATTTTCTGATGAATGGCGGTTTCTGCTGAAAACTTTTCAACGGTCAAACCAATTAATAATACGATTGATCACTTGTTGATTGACTTGTCAAAGTTATTTTGAAGCGTATTAATTGGTCGCGATCTGCAAACGGATGAAATCGGTTTATCAGTAATTGACTTAATGATATAGAACTACCTGCCAATTAACCGACTTTAATATTATTATCGATTATTATTAACTAAGATAATGTAATGTAAAAGTGAGATAGAGACGAGTAAAAAAATTAAGTATTACGAAATTTATATAACCGTCCTTTCTGATTAAGCTGATGGAAAAAACTGGTTCAAGTCATGTTTTAAATCAATAAGAAGCAAGGGGTTATGCTCGATACTTTACCACGTAAGTGCATTTTCTAATTGACTAAATATACCTGCTAGTAAATTAAAGAAAGTTAATTGCTAATTAATTAAGGTTTTCAGTTGAGATAAAAAAGTCAATAGCACGAGCGGGATTCGAACCCACGATCTTCGGCTAGATACGCCACTGCTCTACCACTTGAGCTATCGTGACCTCGATCCACTCGGACACTAATTTTCCATCTCAACCTCACCTTTTGAATTTTCCCTCCTTTTTGCCATTTTTCAAGGTGAGGTATCACTGTAAGGTAAAGGTCCCGGGTTCGAATCCAGCGGCCCTGCATTCGAACCCGACGTACTTACAAAAACACCGGCACCCTGAGGGTTTATATGACCTCTGCTGTTGCGAGCCCTCGTAAAAAAATATTTTAAAAAAATAATAAAGGCTGACTTTCCCCACTCATAAAAAACAACACGATTTTTGAGTGGGCATGGCTGAGGTAAGTCGTATCCCTTCCGATTGAACGTGATCGACTGCCCATCATGCGTGATCGGAAGAAACCGGGGATCACATTCTCTTTGACTGTGACCTAAACGAAGGGCCACGGAGTTCACTTAGGAGATCAGTGATGCTACAAGTATCAAATTGAAGTGAACACAGACAATTAATTTAAAAAAACATTGTGCTTTTTTCTTAAGTTTATAAATAAAATAAATTTCGATATTATTTAATCTTCAATAATGCAAATCTTGAATCTTAAAATTCTTTCTAAAGATAAAATATGTTATATGTTTGTTTCAGGACATTAATTTTATTTGTTTTTATTAGAGTATAGATAAAATACTTTGTATTAATACTGAAAATGAAATACGTACAGTCAGGATGAGGCACGTACTAATAAACTCCCTTGTTACAGGGTTACTTTGTGTTAACTCTGTCAGGTTGTGTTAGATCGAGAAAAATTATGACGTAGACTTGTAAGAATCGGCTGGTTAACATAGCTCGATCTAACCGGGTTAGAAGTTAAGTCGAATGTGTAGTAAGATTGCTAGCCGTTAGGGCGTATGTAACCAAAATGGCAGCCATGAATTGAACAGCTGATTTTTTTACATGTATCTTTATTTTTAAATACGCATTTGTTAAATAATTTCTTTTGTTAATTTCTGACTTGTCCTTATCCTCATTCATAATAGATACATCCCCTATCCCATAAAGTAGTAGGCTGTTAGATGTCAGGATGCAATTTGAGCGTGTCATTTGCTAGTACTTTTCGAGTGCATAGATAGCAATTTGATTGAAAGAGTTGATTACTTTTCCTTTTTTTACTAACTTCTGGCATCTTACAATTTAACACAAAACAAAACCATAACAAACAACAAGCCTTCAAGGACTATTATAGCTTTATTTTTGGGTCTACCAGCCGCCACGCGCGGCATTACGGAAAACTTAACATTTAACATGCTAAAGTTCACGATCTTACTGGACAATATTCAAGTTAATTTAACAAACATAGTGAATACCCCTTATATGTGTGCAGGATGTTACAAAATATGTATGTATTATTATTAAAGCGGGTTTGCCTGCTAAATTGTAGTGGCTCCTGAACTAAAGTTAGCGGTGGGTCAACCTCCAATTAATACAGCCTGGGATAGTATGAGGATTAGTATAGGTCAGGACTTTCCAAACTGTGGTCCGCCGACCAAAACTAGGGTGAACTTCGAGAAAAATGAACAATTGCAAAAATAAATTAATAAATAAAATTAAAAAATTAATAACAATGAGTACTGAAAATGAAAGTTTTTTTGCACACGTAATCGCTGCAATTTTGCAAACTGTCAATCTGAATACAAGATTGAAAAGTGGTAGAATAAGCGGATTTATATAGAAATCTCTACAACAAGATTCAACCAACAAACCATCTCTGCTGAATTTTTCATCGTATTCCGTGTAAATGAATAATTTTAAAGAATTACGGTTACAAAAAAAAGATATACCTTATAAAAAAATCAATTGGACTTCTGTCAAACTTTACATAAACAATCGCACGAGCGGGATTCGAACCCACGATCTTCGGCTTGATACGCCGCTGCTCTACCACTTGAACTATCGTGACCTCGACCCATTCGGACACCAACTTCCCATCTCAACCGCATTTTCATTTGTCGCCGAGAATCCAACCCGATTACACGACATTTGAAAAATAGCAAAAAGGAAGGAAAATTCAAACTTCATTCAAATTCACACGATACGCAAGAATGGCACAAGTACACAGAAAACAAACACTTTGAGTGAGTAGAAATACTTTGATTGGAAATAAAAAATATATTTTGCATTGTATAAATTCACTTTTTTCCACATCCTACATGTATTGGTTAAATTTAAACAATGTTTGTAAATCCCAGGCCCTGAAGATGATCTCAATAAAGATCGAAACGTTGGCAGGATAAAGAAAATGTTTTTCTGAAACCTACATCACACCAGACCGCATCTCACGATCTCTGAATAATCTTAATTTTATTTTTGAGCTTTAACTGAAAATTTCTTATTTTTTAACTAATTGTGACAGTCGGTAAGATGTAAAAAGTAATCAAATTTATTTTTAACAAAACATACCAGACTGCAATAATAAGAAAAAATTTTCAAGCGGTTGATCCCATGAGAGTACATTTTTAACTTTTAACGTAAATATCTTTTGTCAAGCAGTACAGTTTGTTATTTTACTGTTTTTAATACCTTGAAGTGTCAGCTCTGGTAAAATAATAAACGGGATTACATCTAAGAAGCTTAGCAGTTTATACTGGACGAGAGATATTATTAAATAACATTGCAATATAATTCTACTATTCTACCTGCAAATATTTAATTTGTTTATGAAAATAGTCCTTATTATTATGAACAATCTGGATGATTATGATGAATGAATAATGAAATAGTAGGAAGTCGTGGTTTTTGTTCCCCAAGCACTACAGCCTTCTGAGTTATTGTACTTTCGAAGTTATTTAGTTCAGTGCAATCGACTCGATCCTCTCCTAAGGGATGCTTTGTCATAGTCTTTGGTTACTACATTTTCTTTCCATGGGTTTTCCTTGTAAACCAAGTAATCTCTCCATCGTGGGTTGCTTCACATTCAAAAATTGTAAGGGTGGCTGTTTTTCCGCCTTATGGTATATTAATGAGGTCATCATTGAATACCCATGTTATGTAGGTGTTTTCTGAAATGCAAAACGAAGTGGATAAAGGAGAATTTAATTTGTTATTAGGTGCGATATAAAAAATCAGATAATTAGTTTTAAAATAGGATGGTTTCTTTAGATAAATTGGTATTAAAGATGATCCGTTATATTTAATGGTCTATTGACCAAATTACTTATTTCAATTAATGAATCTTTTTATGTAAGGTTTTTGGTTGAAATGAAAAAGTTAGTGTCACGAGGGGGATTCGAACCAAAGACCTTCGGCTAAATACGACGCTGCTCAACCACTTGAACTATCGTGACTTCGATCCGCTCGGACACCAATTTTTATCTCAACCTAAACCTTTCGAATTTTCCTTCCTTTTTGCCTCATTAAAAATAATAAAGATAAAATGCCATGTTTGATGGTTATTGATTTTTTTTATCTATTTATAATTCACAAATGAAAATATGAACCAATGAGCCCTTAGAAGAATACACCAAAATGACGGATGAATTTAATTCCAACCCTCTCCATGCAGATACAAATTACATGGAACTTGTCTTATAATAAATCATGATCATAATCTAAAATATGTTTGCCTCTTCTAAACTTTTCATTGTTGGTTTTCGTACGTAAAGAAGAAAGATTAACTTTTACGTTACATATGTTACGTTTATCTTAAAAGGCCAAGAATTTAAACAGCGGTCCCCCTGGTATATTTATTACGCTCAAGACACCCCCCTCAACAACTTTAAGGAAAGGCGGCCGACTTACAGAAAATGATTACAAAGCGTAAACTTTCCTACTGAAAAGCTTGTTAAAACGGAGGAGTGTGGCATAATCAGATGAAGTTTTGAACCAAAGAGAGATTTGTGGCGGCTGGCTTATAAATCTGGTTTTCTTTTGTCCCCGTCATATCCTCCATGTCGGCGTGATTACAGAATAAACAAAGGTCACTCGTCGCCACGGCCCGGCCAGTCCTTGAATTTATTGTTTAGGAAAATTCACTTAACCCCATTGTTTTTTCCAGTTAATATAATCGCCCGAGTTACGAGATCGATCCACGACAAATTGCCTCAATTGTGTCTTTAGAGGGGGGTCCGGGGGGAAAATGAGCTCAATTTGGAGAAAACCGGAAGATAAAAGCTGACGGATTGTGTAAAGGGGTGGAAAGAAAAATCATGCAAAGCGTTATGCCTGTATCACATGAAAACTTGTCACAATGCAAAGAAAGAAGTCAGATAGGAGTACATGTGACATTTTTCAAAGACTATTAGACACTAACATAAACCGAAGTTTGATCGTTTTCAACCATCCCAGACTGCTTATCAATGTTTATTTTATTTTCAATTAATTAATCTTTAAGAAAGGTATTGGTTGAGAAAAGAAGTCAGCGTCACGAGCGGGATTCGAACCCACGACCTTCGGCTAAATACGCTGCTGTATCTTATCTCTTCTTATCTCAACCCCACCTTTTGATTTTTCCCTCCTTTTTTTGCCATTTTCCAAATGTCGTGTAATCTATTCTCGGCGACAAATGAAATGAGAGCTTTAGTAAAGTATACTTCATTTTGCTTATTAAATCCATTAGGTTTCGAGGTCCGATTGACAAAATAAATTATTTTCAATTAATTAAGTAAGTTATTGGTTGAAAAATGGCAAAAAAAGATGGAAAATTGAAAAGGTGGCGTTGAGATGGGAAATTGGAGTCCGACTGGATCGAACGATAGATCAAGTTAATTAATTGAAAATCAGTTATTTGGTCATTCGGACCACGAAACCTAATCGGTTTATTTTATTATATATTATTTGCTTTATTAATTATGCACACGAGATAACGAATAAAACCAGCATAAATGATCAGACGAAAATGATCAAAAATAACCAAACTGCAGGTTTATCACCTAACATATTTCAACAAAACATCTCACAATTTATAAATAGCTCTTGCACTCCAATAATTACGTTTTACATTAAAAATAAAACAACATTTTTTTCCTAGGACATGAAAAAATCTCGTATAATGCCCAGTAAAAGCAGGCTCATTTATTATGCAGATACCAGCTCGACGTTTTAGTTTTTCTCACACGTACATTACGACCTTTAACATACAAGGTAAGGATGTTAAAGGATATTAACAATAAATATGAAACTTTTTTTGTGTAGCTTCAGAGGCTTTATAGGAAAAGCTACCCTTTGAAAAGGGTAGAAAAAATATGAATGAATCATGATCATGCATGCGGAAAGGAGCCATTTACTATGAAATGATGTTAATCCGTTTTAGATTCCCCACCACGTTAATTAGGTTGAACGAAATATTGCGTAGCCTCATGACACGTAGCTTGATTAAAAAAAGGCAATTTTTTGTCTGTGTGAACCTCGCGTGGCTCTGAATTTAGAAAAATAAACACCAGGGCTTTCCTCAAAAATATTTTTTTTTCATCTCTTTTATTTTAAAAACACATACTTATATATACGTATATGTGCTTTTCTAAAACTGCCTACTAATCGTCGATGACCAAATAAATACGAAAATGAGCGTCGCATTTTAACCATTGAGGACTTCTATAAATGTGCAGAACGAAAAAATCAACCTAATAGTAAACATCGAAAACATAGAAAATAGCAGTCTATATAAAAATACGCGTAAAAAACAAGAAAAAGAAGGAAAAGGCCCGTAAACTTCCCACTTCAATTTATTGAAAAATGATAGGATGTTATTTGTACTTACAGATAAAAGTAAGTCCATTGTTATTCAACATAAGGGAATTCTATTTTCTGAGCAGATCTTTGTCTAGTTTCTAAAACTGATTATTATACATAATAATAATAATCAGAGCCTTTATTTGCAACATAAAATAAAAAAATTGAACAAAAAGTGTTATTAGACATAGACTCTTAAAAGAAATTTCAGGTCTAAACCATGCCACCTAACAAATTTTATGATAATAATGAGAAGTTTAAATATAAGCGTCACCAGTTCAAAGAGCGAAAATTGAAAAAAACCATCGCTGATAAAATTTACAAAAACTTTTGCAGAATGCTTACAAACATTACAATTTTTATCATTAAGTTAAATTGATCTTCCAGCATAATTTTTGGCATGGATCATGGAAAGTATTTAAAACTACTCGTTTGGTTACTTATGCAAGAAAATTAGATGGACTATTTAACTATAATATAACAGTAATAATAGTTAGGTTAGATCATTAACAAAAAGCATATACTTAAGACTTTTATGTTTATATTTCTTATAATTTAAGTCTCTGAGCTCATAATTTACAGTATTTTTATGTATTCTATTGAACTCTTCTTGCATATGCAGACAAAGCTCAAGGTTTGGTTAAAAACGTGGGTTTTAAACTGGGAATATGTAATGCGCAATGAATGCATTAATGATTATTCCCGTCGTTCATCGTTTATAGTTACCGATAATCCTTAGCTCTATGTTTCGAACGGTCTGCATATATGTGGTCTTTATTGACCGTTCCTTGATGCGATTCGGAGGTCGTGAGATGCGGTCTGGTGTGACGTAAGTTTTAGAAAAAACAGAACATTTTCTTTATCGTGCGAAAAGTTTTTTTTTTTTTTTTTTTACGAAGGTTCGAAACAGTAGATGTCATATAACCCCTCAGGGTGCAGGTGTTTTTGAAAAAAAAAAAAACAACCAAACATTTCTAAGTATGGCGGGTTCGAATGCCGGGCCGCTGGATTCGAACCCGGGACCTTTACCTTACAGTGAAGAGCTCCGTGTCAACGCCTGAACCGTTACGGCTATCAACGCCCCCGTTCGATCTTTATTCAGATAATCTTCAGGGCCTAGGATTTATAAATATTGTTTAAATTATACAAATACATTTAGGATGTAAAAAAAATCAATTTATACAGTGCTAGAAAATTTTTGGATTAAAAAAATGAATTTCCACAATTCTAGAAAATTGTAGATTAAAAAAATGAATGTATACAATGCTAGAAAATTTTTGCAAACATAGATATGTTGCTTTACTCTTATCCAGATATTGGGAAGTAATACCGATATAAATTGCCGGACAATTTTAACAATTGATTTATATTTGTAAATTATGTCAGATTTATTTGTTACTGGTGTGGGAGCTTTAATTTTGGAAGCGGACCACGAAATTAGTGAATTTAATATACATAATTTTACATTTCATATATGATATATCCAATCCAGTTCGGTAGAAATATTTTATTGACAAAAATATTATAATTAGGCTTACTGAAGTAAGAGAGATTAAGTCAACAGCTACTTTAAGATTTAGTCTGAAAGGGAAGGAGGTATTTGCTGGCTGAGTTCTGCTGATTAATGACATGTGGACGTCTGGACCCGCTCTACTCTGCTGACTTGCCTTGACAAATACAGGACGTACATACCAACAAGTATAAATTGACATACTTAAGAATAACCTATAAATCATTTATCTGCAGTATTTTAATCTTAATAATAAACAAAATTTTATGAAAACCTCTAAGGAAAATGCTCATGAGCACAACACATTATTGTTATATATGCAAAGCACACATATACATGATCATAAAAATATGCATTAAAATGCAATAGCGCAAAGGTTATTATTTATGTAGGGTGATTAGTGACCGTTAGTCGATTATTATTCAGAAATCGTGAGATGCGGTCTGGTGTGACGTTGGTTTTAGAAAAACATTTTCTTTATCCTGCCAACGTTTCGATCTTTATTGAGATCATCTTCAGGGCCTGGGATTTACAAACATTATTTAAATTTAACAAATACATGTAGAATGTGGAAAAAAGTGAATTTATACAATGCAAAATATATTTTTTATATTCAATCAAAGTATTTCTACTCACTCAAAGTGTTTGTTTTCTGCGTAATTGTACTAGTCGTGTGTGTCGTGTTGAGAGTGCCAGTGATATATTGCTGTTTTTTGTTTATATACGTTGGATTTTGAAAGGATGGGGAAGGAAGTCGGTATAGAAAGGCATTTTTGTAGGCTTCTTTGAGGTAGGCAGGGATAATTAGGAGAATGAAAGCTAAATTGTTGAAAAATTAGACTATCAAACATTTTTATATAGTCTAATTTTTCAACAATTTAGCTTTCCTTCTCCTAATTATCCCTGACTATATAATCCTGAAAGAATTATCTGGTGAACCCAGGCTCTGAAGATGATCGCAATGAAGACCGAAACGTTGGCACGATAAAGAAAATGTTTTTTTGAAACCTACATCACACCACACCGCATCTCACGATCTCTGAATAATCATCGATTAACGGTCACTAATCACCACACACTAAAATGAAATATAAATCAAAGGATTCCGGCAACAGTTATTGCGTTCTCTACGGACATGCTTTAGCTATGGAACAAATACCAGCTTTGATTGAATATAAAAAATATATTTTGCATTGTATAAATTCACTTTTTTCCACATCCTACATGTATTTGTTAAATTTAAACAATGTTTGTAAATCCCAGGCCCTGAAGATGATCTCAATAAAGATCGAAACGTTGGCACAATAAAGAAAATGTTTTTCTGAAACCTATATCACACCAGACAGCTTCTTTCGATTTCTGAATAGTTTTATATATTATCTTTCAATACAAATTATCTAAAATTGCAAAATATTATATTCTTTCAGATTTACATCCCACAGGTAAAATTTTTGTTTTTTTATTTGATCGTTTTGTCTACGTTTTGATTATAAAATATATTATATTTACATAAAAATTATAGACCGCAAATTTTAGAAAGTTAATTATAAACTAGGAAAATTTATGTTCATTCGTTCATTATTTCAGATGCATTTTTTTTCTAATCCAATATTATAATTGTACATTAGGTTCGTTATGTTGGAAAAACAAAAGAAAATCTTTTCCTGACTTTATTTAATGTGGGAGAATCGGGTTCATTAGAGGGATCAAACAGCCGTCTCCAGCTATCCCGGTTTTTGTTCTCTTAAACCAGCGCAAACAATTAACTTCCGTCTTCAAATTATCTATTTTTAAGCTTATTTTATTTTAGGTTTTAATTGAGAAACTATTTAAATTAAATAAATGTCATTTGATTTAATTAACAACAAACAAAACAAATGTTTTCAGAGTGTATGAACTATTTGAAGAAAAATGTAATTTATTTTTAATATTATATTATTATTTTAGTATTATATTAGTATTTTATTATTATTATTAGTAGTAGTAGTAGCAAGTTTAAAAAAGTAATACAGATCATTCATGTTTTAAAAATAGTATCGTATTATTAACTCCTTTTTGTCTCTCTTTCCTCTCGCTCTCTCACTCTCTCTCTCTTTCTCTCTCTCTCTCTCTCTTTCTCTCTCTTTCTCTCTCTCTCTCTCTATCTATCTATCTATCTCTCACTCTCTCTTTCTCTCTCTCTCTCTCTCTCTCTCTCTCTCTCTCTCTCTCTCTCTCTATCTATCTATCTATCTCTTTCTCTACCTATCATCTATATCTATAACTTTCACTAACTAACTAACTAACTAAGGACGAACAGTAGCACTGAAAAAACTTTAATACAATTGTTAAATGATGTAAAAACTGGTATTGATGACAAACAATGACAATGATGACGACTCATCAGATTTCGTGGTACGATTGATCGAATAACGTTTTCTATTAATTAATCTTTATGTAAGGTATTGGTTGAGATAAGACTTTTTTATCTCAACCAATGCCTTATATAAAAATTAATTAATTGAAAAATGATGGCAACTTTCCAACGTCACTCGAATCCAATCCCTTCAATCCAATGTATTTGATTGTATTGTATGAATATCCTCATTTTTATGTATCCAATCATACATTCCATACCGACCTAAATGTCCCTCTCCTTACCGAGCTAGCCCAATCCCGCTTCAAAACGTTCTATCCTGTAATGTTGTTAATGGATTTAAATCTTTCATTTCCAATAGGCAACAATGTGATCAAAACATAGATAGTTCAAACTTCAATAATCAATTATTCTAATTTGGACAGTCAAGGATTTTAACTCAAAAATATGTAAAAATATATGTAGGCAGTAAAAAACTTATATTTACATTATACGTATTTTGAATTACGTAAATTTTATTTGTATGTATGAATGCTCGATAATTGTATGAAAGGTTCATGAACGAGACCTAATTTTTGCGAGCTTCTATAAATAAAATATTAAATTTAATTCTCTCTATCTATCTACGTCTCTCTCTCTCTCTCTCTCTCTCTCTCTCTCTCTCTCTCCCCCTCCCTCTCTATCTATCTATCTATCTATTATTTGCTTCTAATTTTCAATTATTCTAATTTTGACAGTCAAAGATATGTAAAAATATATGTAGTCAGTAAAACACTTATATTTCCATTGTATATTTTTTGAATTATGTAAACTTTATTTGTATGCATAAATACTCGATAAATGTATGAAATGTTCATGAACTAGCATGAGCTTTTATAAACAAAAAATTAAATTTAAAAAAATGCAATTCTCTCTATCTATTTACTTCTCTCACTCTATCTCTTTCTCTTTCCATTTCTCTCTCTCTCTATCTCTACTTCTCTACTTCCCTCTCCCACTCCCCCTCTCACTCTCTATCACTCACTCTATCCATTTAACTATCTATCTGCACATCTATCTCTATTTCTCTCTCTCTCTCTCTCTCTCTCTCTCTCTCTCTCTCTCTAAGTTCTATTTATCTATCTATCTGTCTATCTATCTATTTATCTATCTGTCTATGTATCTCTATCTTTATCTCTCTCTAGCCTGTTCCCTTGGCGCTTTTCTTCTTCTTTTTCTTCTTTTTTTATAAATAATATTTATGTTAATAATTTAATATAATACAATAAAATGTAAAAATTGAACTGTTGAAAGAAACATTTCGTAATAATATAAGTACCCGCGTAAAAATGATTTATTCAATACCTAATGCATTACCTCCTTCAAAAAAGCATTAATCACTTGCCTTTTGATTTAATAAAATTCATTCGAGAACTGAGAAAGCGAGACAAGCATTTTTTTAACAGAGTAAAGCCGGAAATAAGTAAAGTTGGCACCTCCAACGGAGCCGTTGCTATTCCAATCCCATGGATAAATAACTGAAAGGAAGAAAGGCAATAAATTGCCTAATTTTCCGCATAAAAAAACTTGCAATTTTTCACCTGGCCTAAATTGTCCTAAGAACCTCGTGAAATGGGCAATTTTTCTTAGTAAATTCACATTTTCTTCACTTCTTGAAACTAATGGAGAAAAATGCCCTCCTGTTAACAGACGACAAACATAAGAGAGTACGGATCGTGTCATCCTTCTAATAACTTAACCATTGTATATTTCATTTTAAAACAGTTCTTTTAAAACAATAAAAATTCAGACACGTAGATACAAACATTTTTTTGTGTACATTTTGCGTAAAACATCAAGCCATACAATAAACCTTAAAATAGCTATAAGGTTTAAAAATATTCAATATTAAGAGTATTATGAAAAGTGTTGTGTTTCTTTGCAACAAAATATTTGTTAAATTTAAACAGTACATAAATGTGGTAAATGGATAATTTGGTAGTTGAAATAAACAACGTTACTCCAAGTAATTTATCTTTTGTTTTGTTTTTTTACCGAAATAAGAGAAGTATTTTGTGCCTTGAACCTATTTTCTTTTATATCACAATCTCTTGCGAGCAATGGCTCATTCCCCTGAGCGAAAACGATCCCAACCGGGCACAATAAAGAAAATTGAGCTCACGACCGTTTCATTTCAAAATTGGCTGATATTCGATTCTTCGGGCTGTGAACAATTTGCAAAGCTATCAAATAACCAACAAAAAAAAACATTCAAACCATATTAAGTGATTATCCTTTGCTGAGAAAAGCGGAAATGATCTAATATCAATCGAGCAATGTTCAACCCCCAAGATTATTATTTGCCAGAAAATATCTCCTTCTTAAATAATTATAAAGTTAGTTCAAACCGTTTTAAACTTTTTCACCTCCATAGATCTCCATCGTGACAGAACCATCACTCAAATAAATCAAACCAAAGGAGTTTGATAAAAATTGAAGTATTGTGATTAAAAGAATAGTTTGAAAAATGATTCTTTTATCAGAAACTCTCTTCTATTTAAATTTTAAAGTTGAAAATGTGAAAGAAGGAGGGTTGAGCGCGCGGGCGCACACACACGCACTTGTGGAGTGGGTTTACTCCACAAAAAAGCACCATTGATGAATTGACTGCCGTTCAAAAGTTTGTGGAGGAACAATTGAACTTAAATAGGAAAGTAATCATGATATCCCTGGATGTGGAAGGTGCCTTCAATGCAGCATCTTGGCCAGTAATCTTGCATCGACTAAACACATTAAATTCCCGGCAAACTTGCAAAGTCTATCCAATGATTATTTCAGCGATCGGGTAGCTACAATAGATATGTTTACATATCAAGTCACAAGAAAGCTCACCAGGGGCTGCCGTCAGGGATCTCGGTGCAGTCCAGGTTTCTGGGCAATATTATTCGACCCAGTATTAAAACTTCAGTACTCAGCAGGAGTACAAGTACAAGCTTTTGCAGATGACTTACTGGTAGTTGTATCTGGTAAAACTTAACTTGAATTGGAAGCGATAGCTAATAAATGCATGTTTATGATAGAGAAATAGACAGTGGATAACAAGATATCATTAAGCGTAGAGAAATCTAAAGCCAGGCGGAGATGCTAGCAATCAATGAAAGTTTAAAATAGTTATGCAACAAAGAACGTAGCGAGACAGAGAGAACTGCCATTATCTGGACAGACAGCCTCATTTCACTCTCTGTTTTACAAAACAAGAAAAATTGTAATGAAATGGCCATGGCAATTCGTCGTCATATACGCATTTTACAAGACAGAGAATGGAAAATTGTCTTGGATAAAAGCACGCAGGGCATCGGGGGAACGAAGAAGCAGACAAACGAGCTAAGGATACTGCTGCAAGCCAGGTCTTGGAAATTCCTTTTACAAAAATTCCCATCACCTAAATAAAACGAAATTGCAGGGAACAGACCGTCCATAATTGGGAAAAAATGTGGGAAACTTCATCCAAAGCTCTTCGGACTAAGTATTATTTTCCTACGATAAGGAGTTCAACAAATTAAAATAATTTCCCAAATAAAAATTAGCTATTGATTTGCATATAAATTTATAAATTTAATTTAAAAGTGTTATTTGTCCAACATGATTTACGTTAAATCTCTCGTAGGAAAGTATAAAATTTTAGCAACCCCTCAAAAAGTAACATCATGTGATAGGGTCATTAAAAACCACGAGCATTTTTTTAAAAATATCCGTTTCGCTTTCTTGGGTGGAATGTCGTGTAATCGGATTGGATTCTCAATGAATTGGACAAATGAAATGGCCACGGAGAGCTTTAGTGAAGTGTACTTCATTTTAATTCATTAAATTCACTAATTTCGTGGTCCGCTAGACCAATTAATACATTACAATTAATTAAGGCTTTTAGTTGAGATAAAAAAGTCAATGGCACTAGCGGGATTTGAAAAATGGCAAAAAGGAGGGAAAATTCAAAAAGGTGGGGTTGAGATGGGAAGTCAGTGTCCGAGTGGATCGAGGTCACGATAGCTCAAGTGGTAGAGCAGCGGCGTATCAAGCCGAAGATCGTGGGTTCGAATCCCGCTCGTGCCATTGACTTTTTTATCTCAACAGAAAACCTTAATTAATTGTAAGCTATTAGTTGGTAAAGCGGACCACGAAACTAGTGAATTTAGTAAATATTATTGTTTTAAAGACTAGACATTGGTTAACAACACGATACTAGCTCGTTTATTTTTTTATTTATTTATTTTTTAATTGGCTCATCTTAGGGTAATTTAACTTCTGCTGTTCCGAGCCTACCTAACAGAAATAATAATCTGATTAGTTCATCATTTTTTCATTTTTCATGACAATTGTTACAAATCTTAGCTTACAATGCAAAATCTTACGAATATTTGTTTATTTTAGCGTTTATTTTTGTTTTTTTCTATTAAAACATAAAATAATTAGTAATATTAGTTTACGTTTTTATATTTTATTGTGATCAAAAATTACAAGAATAAAATAATTTCAAATAAATTAGAAAAAAAAAGAGAAATTTTTTGGGTGGTCTTATTATGAGCATAAGGAGCTGCTAATAGACGTCTCACCCTTTTTTCTCACCAGAAATCGCAAATTAATCCCCCCGCGCTTGCAAACAGCCCCCTCAAAACATCCCCCAGTGGTTCAAAAGGAATAATAAAATTAGAGACGGAACTGTTGAATAATGTTGTGGGACGGGTGTGGAAAGGTTGGTACGCCCCCGGAGGCCGACACGCCAAAGGTCCCGGCTCAATTGTTCCTAAATAATTTATGAAATTCCGCTGACGCTGGGGAAAAATTGTTTCAACCGACCATTCCCCCCACACGAGCGAATTATGGGCGATAAACTACTGAAACCGTTGTCAGGAGAAATCGGTTGTACCGCGAGAGGAAAAGTATTCCTTGGCACATCCGGATTTCCTGGGTAATTTTAGGAAGTAAGAGTGCAGAAATTTACAAAACCCTAATTTAATTACCCAAAAACCTAATTAATTCAAATACTGTTTGAGGGGTTTATTACAATGATTAGAAAATTATGAACGTTTTATATGTTACTTGTCACTCAAGAATAATCAATTTCATAACATCCTCCTTAAAACACCAAAAAACGAGAAATTCCTTCAATATTGTGAGAATGAGAGGATACAGATTAACTTTTTTTCCTCCAGAAATTCTAAATAAATCCACCCCCGCAGTACAATACAGCCTACCGTCCAAAAATCCAGTTAATACATATTGACACTCAACAAACCAGAAATTATCGTTAATACATCGTTTAGAATTAATGGGATCTGATATTCCCAAGATCTAACTAAAACATTTCCAAGCAATTGTGATTGACGTAAAACATCCTAGAAACTAATTGATGCTGGCATATTGGTAGTATTATATTGGTTATGGGCTTGCAAGCATCTAGTGGTCATTATTGTCCCTCTGCGCATAAAACAGAAAATTTTGCGTTGATGTTTAAGCATCCGTCTCACAGACTCATTCATATTTAACTCTCAATACAAGGCAAATCGGATTAAATTCATCAAAGTTCTTGATAATCCTCGAGGCTCTCTCAAGCGAGCTAATAATTTACAATCATACAAACAAAACACATAAACACATACTATGAATTTTAAAATATTCCGATCCGTGTCCGCTGCTTCATAATGTTGCGCATAGGCTAGCTGTGATTCCGTAGCTTGTCCAACAAGTTTCAGATTTTCTGAATTGCAAAATATACTCAACGCTTATCTCTCAGTGTATAATACTTACTGAGGATGTCTATTCTCTCACTCTCATTCTCTCTCTCTCTCTCTCTCTCTCTCTCTCTCTCCCTCTCTCTCTCTCTCACACACACACACACACGCACAATTTGTCAATTAGCCTTAAATGATCTTTAACACACTTTTTTACGTTGTCCTTATTTCTCTCCCTTGTTACGAATATCACTCTTCCTTTTTTTCCTTCTCTCCCATTCTTCTTGTCTCTTTATCCTTCTTTTTCTCTCTGGCCCACTTTCATTTTTTTGTATTATCTAATTTTCACATAAATTTATACAGTTATAAATTTCTTGCTAAATTGCAAAGTTAAATTTATATTTTTTTGTACAGTTTCATGTTTCAACTTTCTCTCTGTTCAAGATTCTTTACTTTACTCGCGTTTTGTCTCTGGGTCTTAGTCTACTTCGTTAGGAACTACTTGATTTCTTGCTCTGTGTCTGTTTGACAGTCTCTCTCTCTCTCTCTCTCTCTCTCTCTCTCTCTCTCTCTCTCTCTCTCTCTCTCTCTTTCTCTCCCTCTTATTATCTTGTCCAACATTATTCTTGTTTTTTCACCATCTTTCTTCCATTATCACTCATCTATTTTGCATTCTTACATTTTTCCTCATTCTCTTTCTTTTATCCTGTTTCGTTTGTTTCCTACTTAAAATTCTTGTTTTCTCCAATTTTTCTCTCTTCATGGTTCGTTTTGTCTTTCTCTATCTTACATTTCGGCTTTCGCGATTTCCTTTATTAATCTCTTTTTTCTCACTTATTTTAAACCAATTAATCTCATTCGTTATTAATATGACTTCATATCTCGTCTCCATCTCTGTATTATAACTGTATTTCTTTCTTTCTGTTTTTTAATCTTTGTTGAATTTCTTTTCCTCTCCCTCCCTCTTCTTCTCTCTCTCTCCCCTCTTTCACTTTCCCTCTCATTCTTTTTTTCTCTCTCTCTTTCATTCACCCACTTTCTTTCTCTTACTCTCGTTCCCTTTCATTCACGCGCTCTCTCTTTCATTCACTGCATCACACGCAATCACACGCACATTCACTGCACTCTCATTTGCTCACTCTCTCACCAAATGGCCATGTGATATTACTTAAGTTATGAAAAATTTAACATTTCTTTATCCTTGCTTTTACCGTAATGGAAGTTTAAATATTTATTATTCACAAATCGTGAGATGCGGTCTGGTGTAACACCACGATTTCTGAATAATTATCGATTAACGGTCACTAATATACACATTTAAATATTAAGAAATATTTGAAGAGTTGTATTATACGTTTTAAAATTAACTTTTCATATAAACAAAATCGGAGTTTTTAAATTGATTTTGTTTATCTTGTAAAAAAAATAAACAAGATTTTATTGATCAAACTTTAGTAGGATCTAAACAACCTTGAAAGTTTAGAAAAGTTCATAAATATACTTTTTTATTGTTCAATTTAATTATTGAGCAGGAGGTATTAATTGTCGTTATGCTGGCGACAAGTTAAATTAAACATTAAATCTTTAGAGTTAAAATGTTGCTGTCAACCTCAGATGACAACTTTGTTCCCCCTTTCGACCCCATTCGTATTTAAGCTTTTGTACCTTCCCATCATCCCGAGCTTTATTTTTTCATAAATCAGATTAAATTTTGTCATATGTCATTAGCATGTGATGATTTTAATTATGTTTCAGCGTGTACAGAAAGCTTTTGGAATCAATGAATCGTAATTTCTTGCTTGTTGCGATTGTCAAATTTCGCGTATTACGATTTTTTTTATTTTTTTCATATAGAGCATAAATATTTTAAAGACTAATTTTACGAAAGATGTATGACGTTTAGCAAAAGTGCACAGCTATGCCGTTTGAACAAAAAAATATGGGACTTTTTACATATCACTTGCTCCTGCATTTCCATTCACGTGCAGTCGATGTTCACCACGGTCGGATTTATATTTTATGGAATTGGCCTCTTTCGACAAGTACTTCTTATAATATGTACTAAAATATGTACTTTTTTATATCAAAGACGATCTTGAAAAAAACACATATATAACATTTAAATCAATTTATTGATCCTCGTTTTAATAAATTTTCGAGCAAAGTAGCTACTATTATTATCGAGTTTAAATGGGTAACTACACTTTAGATACGACCAAAATTCCCTAGTGGCTTACTGTTGATTATTTTTGGAGCGGGAAAACGTCAAGTCCTTCCTGTCATGGGAAAAAATCAATATCTTTAAACATGGCACGTTGAAACCTTATTCAAATAATCATTAACTAATGGTCACTAAACACCACCCATAATAAAACACTAGTAAACTGAGATTAATAATTTATTTTGATGCATGTGTCAAACTGTTTTCAATATTGTGTTATTTTAAGTTTGCTTTTTGCATAAAAATAGTAAAATACCTTGGTAATTCGTTAGTGAATATTTCCCATTTTTTCTTCACCACTTGGTACAATAGATAAACTGTTTAATCTGTTAACTATATTATTTTAATGGGAAAGATAAATGGTGGAGTGAGTGTGTTGTTCAATCTTTTTAAAAAGATAGTTACTACTCACAGTAAGTTGTTTTTAATGATCCGGATTTCGAGCCTACAGCTCATCATCAGGTTGAAAGAGCTCTACAAGGAACTATCATTTAAAAAAAGATATTATTTTAATTCCACTTCTATTATTTTTTAATTATAAGTTATCCTAGATCTTTAATTATTTTAAATTACTTTTTATTAAATGATATATTATTATAATACCATTATTAGATCTGATGTCCATCGTTCATCCATTAGGAATGGAAGTTATTAAATGTTATGAATTTTAATTTAGTCTTAAGTCTTAAAAGTTTATTTTGTTTTTAATTTAGCTTAACAATCATAAATACACCATTTTGTTATTTTGAAGATTTTTTTTTCATTAAGTCCCATTTTATTAAATCAACTGAATATTTTAAGACGTTTTCTACTATGTATAGTACTTTTAATTAATTATTCTTTTTATGTAAAGTCTTTTATGAAGATGAAAAAGTCAGTGCCACGAGCGGGGTTCGAACCCATGACCTTCGGCTAAATACGACGCTGCTCTAACCACTTGAGCTATCGTGACTTCGATCCTCTAGGACACCACCTTCGAATCTCGCTCACTGACTTTTTTTTATCTCAACCAAGACCTTACATAAAACGAATAATTAATTGAAAGAAATAACTTGGTTAATTTACCATTAAAACATAAAGATCATACTTATACAGGATCATTTCTATAGTAGATCTTCACCATTAAAACATAAATGGATATATATACTACTTTGTCTTTCCTATTACAAAGGAAGCTATGGAAGTGGGATCGCTGATTTTAATGGAATTTTTTTTGTTCAAGTCTAATAATATTAGAGAAGCTTCCAAACGTCTTGCCAAAGGGTTCTAGAAACCGAGATAACTTTATATTTCAGCAAATTTTGGTAATGGCGCCATATTATATCAGTTCATTTCATTTTCCACATAGAATAAAAAATAATTCACAGGATCGAATCAAATGAGATATTGATAAAAAGATCCAAAAACCGAACGGCGTCTGTAGTAAAATAGATCAAAAACAATTTTACCCGACACGGTGTTTTTAAGTCATGTGTTTTAAAAAAATTGAATTTGTTTTAAGCATCGTATAACACCTTTAAATATGAATTTCTATCTTTAAAACAAAAGACATTTTTGACAGGCAATTATTCTTTTTTTGCAGATGGCAGGTGCATATTCTGGTTTTTATCGAAATTCATAAATATTAAACCCGTTAAAAAAGGAATGGCTTTGCTTTCATACTACATCAAGTACCTTTAGCTTTTAAGACAATATAATCGTAAAATAACAATTAAATACAATAAAAACTCCTCAAACTTTTTATTCTACATCTTCTTTCTAAGCATCGTATAACACCCTTAAATATGAAGTTTTATTTTTAAAACAATAGACATTTTTAACAGGCAATTATTCTTTTTTTTTCTTTTTTTGCCAATGGCAGGTGCATATACTGGCTTTTATCATAATTCATAAATATTAAACCCGTTAAAAAACGAAATGGCTCTGTTTTCATACTACATCAAGTACCTTTAGCTTTTAAGACAGTATAATCGTAAAATAACAATTAAATTCAATAAAAACTCTTCAAACTTTTTATTCTATATCTTCTTTCTAATTGAGGGGACATTACGTGTAATTTATACGGTTCTAAACAGAAAACTTTTCCGTGGATCGATAGAGTCGTTTCAAAGTTATCACCATCATTGTTAAATGATTTAAATTTTTAAAAAATCATTGGCATTTGGAAGGCGAAAATTTTGAAATTTTTTTTACTAAACACACAAATGTGTGTTCAATTTTATTCTAAATTAATATTATATGATAAACTTTGCTTCATGGAAACAACGAAAAAAATATTCAATTTAGTACGGAGTATTTCCTCCTCTTTGCGTCGATCACCGCTTGCATTTGACGTGCATCCATTTTGTGAAGGTTTGAATGTAGTCCTGTGGAATATTTGCATACCCCTCCAACAGCGCCATTTTTTAAAATTCTCTGACATCACGGTGCAACATGTACTCTCTTTGACAACTCGTTCCAAAGGTGTTCGATAGAGTTTAAATCGGGACTGCAAGCTTGCATTGTCATTGAATAAAATAAAACCGTAAATTAGAGGCATAGGGGGCGTCGGTGACCGCAACGGTTAGGCGTTGACACGGCGCTCATCATTGTAAGGTAAAGGTCCCGGGTTCGAATCCAGTGGCTCTGCATTCGAACCTGACATACTTAAAAAAAAAAAATGTATCACCGGCACCCTGAGGGTTGATATGACCTTAGCTGTTGCGAACCCTCGTTTAAAAAAAAAAAAGGAAAAACGAACTTCTCTTGATACCAATCTTCTTCTAAATTTGATCTTGAATGTATCGCGTAGCCATTAAGTTGATAAATATGAAGATTAAGCTTGTGCGACCTTCCATAGAAATGCCTGCTAAAACAATAACACCACTACCTTCACAGCTCCTCTCTCGGCCGTCAGAAGACTTCAAACAGAAACTTGGCTCATCCGAAAACAATATTTTATTCAATTATAGCTCAGAAATTGGTCTGACTTCTTGCAATACTTAACCGAGCAGTTCTGTCCCTTGTCAGAAGTTCTGGAACAGGGGAAGGCTTCTCGCAGGTAATCTAAACGGCCTCGTCATGCGTAAATTGTCTTGACGTAATTTTGATTATGATGACGTAGACTGTTGATTATGGAGTACGTTCGAAATAATAAAATTATAATCTCTCTGAAATGTGACATGAGGCGATCTGATCCATGCCTTCATGAGTAACCTCCAGGTTCTTAGTAACGATGGAAGTCCCTTCGGACAGCTTTTCCGGAAATGTTAAGCACCCTGGACACATACACTTGACTTCTTGTGGTTGTGTTTGTTCTGGCAGATTCTAGCAGAATTAACTTAAAGAACTTAAAACCATCACTCATACAAATTCGAAACTTAAAAATGGTGCAACAACAAAAAAATCAAACCAACGGAACGTTAGAAAAACGTCTTGCAGAAAATCAACAAAGAATTTTATGTGTTTTAATAACCTCCTAAGACTTTAAGACGTACCAAATATAGTTCTAAAATAATCAATAGAGGATTGTGTAAGAAAGTATTAATAATATAATGGATGACCATTTTGTTGTCTCTAAGTGTAGAATAGACGGCTTGTATGTAGATCTCGTGCCACTATCAACTATGTTGGTCTATTGACAAAGTTTAAAACACTAAGTTTCAGTGTAAACATATGTTCAAATATGTGAAGTTTTAAAGCACTGACGAAAAGGATATATTTTTTGAAACTTGACAAAGGAACTGAGAAATTTTCTTTTTTTTATTGGCCATAACTCCGATTTGTAATACAAAATTATAATATTAAAGGCAATTAATAATTTTTTCAAGAGAGACATTATTTATACTGTTCAATTATTAGATGGTGTGATCAATATTGACTCCTAAATGACAGAACCTGAAATTAGTATTTTCATTTTATTATTATTTTGTTTTCAATTATTACAAACGTTGATTTCCATCTGAGTTACATATTTAAAATTGTTTCATTAAAGGTTTATTTTATTGTTTTATGTCTAACGACCATAAACACAATGAGGAATTCTATACATTTTATGAAAAACCCAAACAGTATTACAAAATTTTAATCATATTTTATAAATATTTTTCTTCCCACTACTGCCTATTTATTGAAACGAAAATTCCTTGTGAATCTCACAAGTTTTATTTATTAAATAATTTATTGATATTACTTCAACATTTATTAATTAGATGATCAACATGGTCTTATTCTTAAATGGTCTTGATGAAAAACAAATTCATTTGGTATCTGCCAAGCTTTCGACATACTTTAGGGTAGTCAACCATGGGTAAAACGATCTCAAAGCTGTCTATAAATTGATATAGTTAAATTTTTAATCGATGGTTTCAAATTTCTTTCAGGACAGTCTCAACATTGCCAAGAAATGACTTCCGTGTACTTGGATAATTCACCGACACAGTCCTTCTAATATTTTGAACCTACATGATAAAAACTAAAATTAAGACTTTCGTTTTACTATTAGATTGTTTTCAGTTATTACAAACATAAACGTTTATGTAAGTTACATTTGTTTTTAAACTTTTTTATTAAAGGTTTTTTACTGATTTTCCCTGATTTTTATGTTTCATGAAAAATTCAAACATTTTCGGAACCTTTCACAAATATTTTCCTTTGTACTACTTGCTGTGTATAAAAACGAAAATAGCCTGTGTTCCTCACAAGGTGCATAAACAGAATGTTTGATAAAGATAATTTTGTCCATGAAAAAAAAAACCATACACCCATATAAACCCGTACAATATACAGCATATACACTTACAACATTGACTTATTCGTAAATGATAAAAGCTGAAATTTTCGGTTTTATTATTAGACTATTATTCAATTCTTACAAACTTTAATGTCTATCTGAGTTATATTATTAAAATTGTTTTATTAAAGAATTTTTTTTAAAATTTTGCCTGATTTCTGTTTCATAAAAAATTGCAACATTTTTAGAACGTTTTAGTCATATTTCACAAACATTTTGCTTACTACCACTGCCTATTTATTAAAACAAAACTTCTTTGTGAATCCCACAATTTTTTTATTAAATAATTTATTGATATTACTACACCATTTATTAATTAGACGATCAATTTTTTTCAGCCAATTCATAAAAAATATTTGGTGTAATTAAAATTTAAACGTTTTTCTTATTGTTTTTAATTATTATCAACACCAACGTTAGATTGAAGTGAGTTTTCCTTTTTTTGTAAAAAGATTATAAAAAGAGTACTATTAATCAAAATAATTAATTCATACCAATAAGACAAGTTTTGCCTTAATAACTCTTTTGTATGTGTGTTTTTCTTTCAGTTTATTTTTCCTTAAAAATTTCAAAAATTTTAATAAATCTCCATTAAAGTTGGGTTTTTTTACATTTATTTATATAATGTAATTGGCTACCTTAAAAGAAAATCGGGGTTTGCAGATTGGCGATTTTTCCAACGTGATCACTGACCACACACACTGCGCGTGTTCTTTGAGAAATTAACTAGAAATGGGCAAACGTAGTTTTCACCACGGCAGCCAAACACAGACTAACCGCGGTGGGCGTCGGACGTGGGGGAGGGCGCAGGCTTAGGAACAACAATTTTGTACGGGCTCGATATCAATATATCTTCCGACTGCTTAACTCAAGAAGCATAAATGAAGTTTGCCGTTCGCTTATGACGAGTCGCATGACTTATAAAATCCCTCTATGTATCAACAACAAAACAGGGTGGTTCGAAAACTTGGGATGGTCTACGGATGTGCATGTCGGTAAAGTCTTCAATAAAAACGTATGTTAATAACAATAAACTTAAATTTTTGCTAACATAACATAATACGGTTTTTAACATCTAGCAAAAGAAATTATCTGTCACTCGGTAAATCAATAATTTTGATTATATCAGCCCATATTTTAATTCTTTTTGGTTCACTATTCATTAAAAACTCAGGGCACACAAACATTTTGTTAAATATTGAATGTATGTGTACAATTTTTAGATTAAATTGGACGGACAGAATACTGTCAAATCGCAGCAGTTTGAATTTAGGTCGGCTAATGAAATTTTATAATTAAACTACCTGGCTTAGATGTATTATGGAGCTGCGATCTTTGTAGAGAAGAACTGAAGCATGAGCCCAACTGGGTGAATTAAACTGAAATTCAAAATCAACTTTGCCATCACGTCGTAAAGTATTCATGATTGGGGACAGACATTAAAAGCGAGTATTGCATTACAAGTTGAAAACAAAAGACCGTCCGGTTTTATAACTGATTAATATGTATATCACAATATTATGATTTATCAATCATATTAATTCATATTTGTTCTCGTATTTTGTGAAGAACTTGACTTTTATTAACTTCATAGTAGCTGTGTTTTGTTGATAACAGGAGGCATCCCAATCAATGGAGCTACAAACTGGCATAGATCCTCTTGCGATTAGAAGAAACCTAGCAGTATATGATGGGGTTTGGTCTGCGAGCTGGCGAACTCATGTTGAACCGGCACACGGGCACTACTGGGTCTGTCTTCACTCGCGGGTTTTTGGTTTGAGTTATTCAAACGCAACGCGTTTCGGCATTGCGCCATCTTCAGTGAAAAACTGTCTGTCATTTAGTCTGAGTAGGGTTTATATAGTATTGCGTCCGTCGCTTGTCGCTGGGGGCGTTGCGTTAGGGGGCGTGGTCTCCGTGCTCGTTGGTCGGTCTTGGTGGCGGTTATTTCCATTGTCAGTTATTATTTGTGCGTTGTTGGTTTTTTGTTTTTTCCTGGTGTTGGTTGCGATGTTTTGTTCTTTAGAACGTTTTCGGTTTTTGTTATGAAGTGTTTTTAGTAGTGTAAAGGTGGTGTGTGATTGTGAGTTTGTGCGTTTATAAGTTTTCCGTCTTTAAGTGTTATTTGTTTGTATATCTCGAGGTTCTCCAGTATGTTTAGTTTTCGTCCTTTTTGTGCGTTGTGTATTAATGTCATGCTTGTTTCTATTGTGTTTCGTTCGTGGTTGTAGTGTATTACGTGTGTGGCGTAATTTGATTTTCCGTCATTGTCTCTGAAGGATCTAAGATGTTCTTTGAATCGATCTCTTAGTTTCCTTCCAGTCTGTACGATGTAAGTGTATCCGCATTGACATGTGATGCTATAAACACCGTTGCTGTCTAGCGGGTTAGTTGTGTCTATGTTTTTTTTTATTAGTTTACCTGTGTTATTGTTGGTCCTTAGTGCTGTTTTCAGTCCGAGTTTGTTGAACAGATTTGTTAGTTTGTAGGTTTCTTTTCCTGCGTATGTGAATGTTGGGCATTTGTTGTTGATTTGTGTTTCGTTGTTTTGTTTTGTTTTTTAGAAGTTTCTGTATGGTGTTTGTTTTGTATCCGTTTTTTATTGCAATGTTTGTTATTGTTTGTAGTATTTTGTTGTAGTTTTCGGTGTTGAGTGGGATTGTTTTTAGTCTGTGTATCAGTGTCGCAGTGCTGAAAGTTTGTGTTGGTGTGGGTGGTTGGATTGTGCGTTTATGTTCTCTGTTGCAATCGGTTTTCTGTATATTTTGAAGTGATTTTGTTATTGGTCTGGTGAGTGTTAAGTCCAAGAAGTTGATGCTGTTGTTGTTTTGGTTTCTATAGAGAACGTAATGTTTTTGTGTATTGTGTTGAGGTCTTTTAGTGTGTTTTCTGGGGAAGAGTTGTTTGTTATGGCTAGTATGTCGTCGACGTATCTAAATAGATGGAGTATTCCGTTTTTCGCCATTATTTCTGGGAAGTGATTTTCTTCGAGGTTTTGGAGAAATACCTCTGCTAGAACGGCCGATGTTGGGTTCCCCATCCCTAGACCGTCTTTTGGGGTGTATATGTCATTATTGAATTTGAAGTAGTTTTGTTCTGTGGTTAGTTAGTGAATCGAGTGATGACAGACCCAGTAGTGTCCGTGTGCCGGTTCAACATGAGAAAGCTAGCAGTTGTGTGCTTAAATGTGAGAGTGAAGCGCCTAGCAACGGACTATTAGAACGACATTATGCCTGGAAATCAGCGTCTGAAAACCCAAAAATCTTTCTGTGTTAAAGCAGAAGAACTTACTAGCGCATCTGGAATAAATATAGACAGCAGACAGGCTTTTCCAATTCCAACGGCGTTACAGCCCGAAAGTAATACTAGACTTGGTAACCACAGTACAGAAAAAAGAAACCCCATTCAATATACTCAAAGCAATTGCGCTCGAAACCATTTATACATGGTTCCCACCCACCCACAGAGTGGATCCATGCATATACTGATGGCTCAGCCAACGGAGCACGAAGGAACGGTGGCACAGGAGTTTATGCGGAGGGCTTTCAAATATCTGCACCAGTTGTCAAATGGCATTGAATTTTGACGGAGAAGTGAAAGCCGCTCTCTTGGCAATACAGAGACTAAAGCAGTAATGCAGTTTTCCTTATAGATTCTCGGGCAGCCACACAAGCAATTGCTTAGCCTGACGAATCCACGGCGGATGTCAGGCTTATAAGAGAGGAAATGTCTGCGCTCATAGCTACGGGTCGGATATTTGCCTCCAAGCACTGTTGAATCATGGGAAATGAAGAAGCAGATAAACTAGCAAAATTGGGAGCAGAAAATCAACAGCCAAAGGTTACTGTGGAATACGGAACAACAAAAAGGTTTGTAAAAAGTTTACTAAAGGAAAAATTTAGAGAAAAGCATGTCGCAAGTTCAGTTCAATTCTTCTTGATAACCCTCTCCCACAAGACCTTCCTCGTATGGTGGCTGTCGGTTATTTTAGACTGCTCGCAGGTCTTGATTACCTGCGTGCTCATCTCCATCGTATAGGGATTGCGGATAACAACTCTTGTACGCTGTGTGGTGAAGGTAATATGACGGGAACACATCAGCTGAACCATTGTGAAGCTTTAGTCGATGAAAGATTGCCAGGAAGGGAGGAAGCAGAATTTTAACGCTTTAGCTGAATATATAGGGCTGCGCGCCAAATGATGTTAAATCAATAAGCGAGGCATTGGAAAAAAATAGCTGTTTTTTCATTTATCATTAATAGTTTGCCTATGGTAAACAAAGTAAGCCATGACACAGAATATATGGTAATCCCAAAGGTCAGATCAAAGATACATTAGATTCAATTAATAATTAAATTTGAAGTAAATGAAAATTGAGACGTTTTACATTGGGTAAGTCAGCCTGAGTAAGATCAAAGTTGTGGTTCAGTAAAACCTTTTTTCAACCAAGACACAAAACTTAGATATGCACTTGATGCCCACAAGGAATAAAGTCATAAAAATTATTCTTAGAAAGTGCTGGTTATCAAAACTTGCGTCTATTGCAACCATGATTTGTGGTGAAGGGTAGTTGCGCCATATCATTTATTTTTTTAGCACATTGGTTTTTTTTAATTACAACATTTCAGTATGGTGTCTAGTCGGCCGAAAGAAAAATTATGTCAAGTGATTTAACTTTTTTTTCTTGAATCAATTGGCAAAAACGCTCTGGCACGTGCCTAAGATTTTGTGGCGAAATACCACCAAAAGAACTTTTCATTGAAATCGATGATCCCAAGTCTGTAAGTACGTATTGTTGTAATTAAATTTAGCAGGTTTACTAATACTGACAAAAAATAGTAAAAGATCAATATTACTATTGAATAACTTCTGAAACTTTATTTAAAGGTATTTGCCTGAACTGATTGAGCTAATAAAATAAAGATTATTAGCTAATTCACTAATTTCGTGGTCCGCTTGACCAATTAATACATTGCAATTAATTAAGGTTTTTAGTTGAGATAAAAAAGTCAATGGCACGAGCGGGATTCGAACCCACGATCTTCGGCTAGATACTCCGCTGCTCTACCACCTGAGCTATNAAAGATGGGGTTGAGATGGGAAGTCAGTGTCCGAGTGGATCGAGGTCAAGATAGCTCAGGTGGTAGAGCAGCGGCGTATCTAGCCGAAGATCGTGGGTTCAAATCCCGCTCGTGCCATTGACTTTTTTATCTCAACTAAAAACCTTAATTAATTGTAATTATTAGCTAACTTATTTTCTGCACTTTTTCAACTTATTTTTCAAGTGCATTATATTTAGTGGTCTGATTGATCAAATTACTTCTTTCAATGAATTATTGTTTGTATGTAAGGTCTTGGTTGAAATTAAATAACCTTTTTTTCAAGGTTTTAATACACTAAACTATTTATTACAGTTTTTAGCTCCTATTTACTTCGCTTCCAACCATGCCCGGGCTCCTCTTCAGTTTTTAACCTGGAAAAATTGTGTTAAATAGTTTAGTGTATAAAAGTTTTTTTAAAGCGTGCAGTAATTAAGTAATAATTGTCAATACAATTATCTGACATATAAACTGTTTTAAACATAGTTTTTTTTCTCTTTTTTTAGTTGAAGATGTTTGATATTGCGAGGTGTTAGCATAGAAAGCAAAATTAAAGTGGGGAAAAAAGCAGAAATGTGAGTCATCTAAGTTGACTGCTGTTAAATAGTAGGAATAATTAAAAAATTAAGACCAAATATTTTAACTTCCTGACACCAGAATTATTGAATTGCTGTTATTTATTTACTTTTGATAAATAAATATTTTTAAAATTCTTGCGGATAATTCGTTTAGATTTACTTCTCGGTAAAATATAACTGTTGACTATAAATAGTGAAACATTAAGTCCACGTTACTTTTGGAGGCAAAAGTAATTTTCAAGTAAGTAAGTAGTTAAAAGTAATATGACGAGTTTCTCCGTGCCTTTTTCGAGGAATGGTTTTAACTAGGACGTTACCCGCGTATAAAATGGCGAATGAACGGTTTTTCGGCGGGGTTGAAACGATACGTTCTCCAAAAAGGGGTTCACATGGAAATCCAATTATTTTCTTATTATCTCTTACTTGGGCCGATATACGCTACGAGCTTTTTTAAGGGGTTATTGGCAGTTCGACAGCGAAAACTCGTTTTTCCAAAAAAAAATTATTCTTTTGTGATTGTTTCTTGTTCTTGTATTTCCGCTTTTAAAATTGTATGGATTTGGTTAACACTATTCAATTTCAATTCCGCTTAATTCAATGGTAGGTACAAAACGTACAGCATTTATCGTTAGAAACCAGTACATATAAATGATTATTCGGAGATCGTGAGATGCGGTCTGGTGTGATGTAGGTTTTAGAAAAACATTTTCTTTATCGTGCCAACGTTTCGATCTTTATTGAGATCATCGTCAGGGCCTGAGATTTACAAACATTGTTTAAATTTTACAAAAACACGTAGGATGTGGGAAAAAAGTGAATTTATACAAGGCAAAAAAACATTTTTTATTTTCAATCAAAGTATTTCTTCTCACTCAAAGTGTTTATTTGTATGTATAATTGTGCCATTCTTGTGTGTCGTGTTGAGAGTGCCAGTGAGATATTGCTGTAATATTGTGATAGAAACCATAATATGCACTAATCCATATAAACTCCTGCTCAAAATTAACGCACCACTTCAATATTTCACCATATGTTTTTCTCAGGTGTTTTTTGAACGTTATTTTTATTTTTAGTATTGTAGGTTATTAATAATAAAACATTACAAATGAAAATGAAAAGCAGAAAAGGACGGTAAACTTTATTAAAAAATATTCCATAAAAAAGACTGAAAAGGTCAAAAATTTTCATTTAAGTTCAAACACAAATTTAATTANAGATGCAGTGAAACTGAGGAATAAACCAGGAGGAAACTCTTGTGTATCTTACCAAATCCATTTCAAAGCGGATTAACACGATTGTAAACAATTCTTGTTTACTTTTGTGGGATTGTGAAGCATAAAAAAGAGAATAAACATGAAGAGATTTAGCTGGATTTCTCTAAAAAGAATTTCTGTTTAAAAATTAAGGTGGTGCGTTAATTTTGAGCAGGAGTTTATGTTTAGCGGTCATAACTGATCATATCAATTATTTCAATTAATATGTACTAATATGAAATGATAATATTTGATCGACCTAAAATGTCCAATTGTTTTATGATTAAAAATAAGATACACACTAGCATAAATACCACAAGCCGTTATGTGACGTCTGGTCTTTCAGGAACTATTTAGTTTAGGTTTTGAAGCTTGCAAAGGTTTCTAGATGGTCTTGAGATTTGTTCGTGAATTTTTATTGACAAAATCCTCGATTTGTCTAGTAAGTCGGACGATTATTTCTATGGGTGTGTACATAGCTTTAGCAAAAAAGAGAAACATTAAGAAAAACTTACAATTTTCATAATCTCTTGTTGCAATACTTAAATATCTTTAGAATATTGGGCATTATGCGTGGTGTTTAGTGACCGTTGGTTAACGATTATTTGAAGATCGTGAGATGCGGTCTGGGTGACGTAGGTTTTAGAAAAATTTTCTTTATCGTGCCAACGTTTCGATCTTTATTGAGATCATCTTCAGGGCTCAAAGTGTTTGTTTTCTGAGTAGATGTGTTAACGAGCAAGTGGGCTGTAATTTTACGAACGAGAAATAATAGGGTAAAATTGAAACAGAAAAAAAAGAAAGAAAACTCACCATTCAGATGACTCCTCCAAGCTGCACGATGGGAAAGGGAGAAAGCCGGTCCTTGGATGTAGGACGATGTAGGAAAATCGGGATCAGGATACCTTTTATCTCGTTTCCTCGAAGAGCCCCTGTCGGTCGGTGATCTCGCCACGACGATCGTGAGAAGAAAATAAAATAAGACAGAACAGAAAATTTGAACGACGATTTGCCAACTGCCGATATGAATGGTTCTAACGACAACAGCCAACTGTTTAAGGCGGAGAGGACCGAGCGTTAACATCGCCGGACCCCGGGCTCCAAGTCATTCTTGTGTGTCGTGTTGAGAGTGCCAGTGAGATATTCTGAATATTATTTTTTAACTAAACCACGAATTTATTCAATGCAATATGTGGCAGTTGCTTCTGAATTTCGGGCGTCTCTGGTCCCTCATCAGAACTGCAATACAACATTATAATAAATAACACTTCTTTTTATCAAAAACAGTAAGAAATCTTTTTTACAAACTTTACAAACTATGTAGCTAGCTTGACCTAACCCTGTTAGCAAGATGGCAAAGGTTATATTAAAACAAGGAATAATCATGCTAATGGGTGAGTTCAATTAAGCTGAATTGCAAAGTGTGTACATAAAAACATTGTTGACAGTTTTTCATAAATAGAAGTGTTTATTTATTATAATGTAGTATTTTAGCTCCGATGAAGGACCAGGGACGTGGCCTGAATTGCTTAAGAAACTGAAATATATTGCATACAAATAAATGGATGTGTTTATTTCAAAACAATGACATATATTCTAGATTTAAAATATTTTTGCCACCTAATTAAGTTAAAATTAATAAAAAATAATAATGCAGTTTTTCTTAGAAGATGGGTTTTTAGTCGGCGAATTCCTCACTGAAGATGGCGCAATGACAAAACGCGTTTGTATAACTCAAAAAACATGAGAGTGGAGACTGACCCAGGAAGGGACTCTGTCGGTTCAACAAAAGTTTTTCTTTCTTCATTTCTCTCTTTCTATCTCCCTCCCTCTCACGCTCTCTCTCTCTCTCTCTCTCTCTCTTTCTCTCTCTCTCTCTATCTACCTACCTATCTATCTTTATCTTTCTCTCTGTCTCTCTTTCTCTATCTATCTATCTTTCTCTTTGTCTATCTCTTTCGCTGTGTTGTGTGAGTGTGTGTGAGTGAGATAAGGTATATGTAATTATGATACTGATCATTATTTTAAAAAATTTTAGAATATCCTTGATGTACTTAATAATAAATCAGAAAGGAAATGTGCTTGATGAAAAAATGTAAATGTAAACCAAAAAGTACATTTTTTCACCCGCTTTCCGCTTAAATATTCATAAAGTCTCAGATCAAACAGATATCGTCTAAAAGCTTCTCATTCAACGGCGAATACTCAATTATACTAATTGAAGAAACATTGGGAATATTGCTTGCAATAGAAGAGACAAATTGTGCTCCCGGATAAAAGAAATATATAAACGAATTCCTTCAAGAATATACTGCTTCCTTTGTTAAAAAAAAGTTCTTTTATTCAAAATTGTATTTTGAATAAGAAAATAACAATTATGATTAAGAGTTATTATTCGTAATTTATGAAGAAAATTCATCATCATTTTTTAAAGAGAGTTTCATTTTTTATTTTTACGAGGATATTTTAATTAGAAATTTATATGAATCCAGGGATTGGCTGTGGGTTTTTTTTTTTTTTTTTTTTTTTTAATAATAAAGCCTATTTGTAAGCATGTTGGGTTCGAATGGAGGTCGCTAGATTGGAACCCGTGACTTTTACCGGCCACTGACGCACTAGAGAGATATTTAGTTAGTTAAGTTTACTTGCTAGACTCTCTCAGACAGTCTCAGACCACGGAGAATGTCTTTTTAGATATTTGAAAAAGTTAAGATGGAGTGAGTATAATCCATTCAATGGTTGAAACCGTTTTTCAACTGTTCAACAAACTGTTTTTCGGTTGTAGGCATTTCGAGCTTTTAAATGCACATCGTCAGGGTTTGCCAATTGTCGTAATTTACTTTCCGTTTCGACTATTGTCGTTCTAGTTTTTTATGGATGTGTAATATTTCAATATTATTTTATGGTAACAATTTTATTATTTAGAGTTCAATGTTCTGCAGTGCCTGAAAAAATGGCTACTTTTAGTGTTCAGAGAACCGATTTAACCCATTCTTGCAAGAGAATGCAGAAGTGTGTGATCCTAAAAAGTAGCGCAGAACAAAAGTCATATTCCTCAAAATTTAATAGTGACTACCTATCCTCCCTTTTTTTCCGTATGGTCTACCATATAGTTTGTACATAGTTTTTAAAACATTGAATTCCAGTTTGTTTAAATTTAAAAAATGTGTTTGTTTTCAAATGTATAGAAGAAAAAAGTGGTTTGATTCGGATTAATTATTATTTTCTTGTTGAATTAATAAATTTGTTATGAAATTCTGGTTAATTTATAAAAAGGCACCTGTTCTGTTTGTATTTAAGTCCGATCAAGAAGCGAAATATATAATACCAAATTGTAATTTTATATAATAAAGGAGAAAAATATAAAGTGGGGTAAAAGTGATTTATTGTTGGCAAGTTATTTCCACATGCTTTTAGCGTATATTTCAAACAAAGCAAAAGTAAGCGATATAACTGTTTCAAACCGTACTGGTCAAAAGCAGAAGAATAAAGAGAACAAACAAGCAGACTCGCGGCATTTGAAAATATCGTAACGGCCTATTGCGGACTGCCTTTGAGGATAAGAGTCCCATTCACGAAATAACTTCTAGCAATATAATTTAAAATGGTGTAGTAGACTTTTTACCAAAAACAAAATCTAATTTGATCTGAAAAAATATAGAAACAAAATTTTCTATAAATTTTATACCTACAATTTTTAAACAATTTTTACTTTTTATAATATTGATTTGCTGCATCGCAATTAATCATATTTTGTTAAATAATTTCATAATTCATAAGTTATTTGCGTTTGGATTGTGCTGTGTACCCGAATTTCGTATCGCAGGAAGGAATTTTATGCACGTTATGCAACTCAGAACGTGAATATATTTCCATGTCACCGATTGTAACATATTTTCGGAAACATCATCGATGGATTTTTTTTCAGCATTTATTACATTTCAGAATAGTGCGACGTTGAAATGCACGGGCCGCATGCGAAAATCGAATCAGGGCTGAATGTCAAAAGTATGAAACGCTAAAAGTACGTAAAAAATTCTATAATGTTGTAGGTAAAATATGTGTGTGTGTGTCGGTTTTTATGTAAACTAGTAAGAGTGTTGGTTTGTCATTTATAAGAGTGATAAGTCTGTCTGTATATTTCTGATTTTACCTGCAATGTTTCAAAAAATTCCCATCCTAGAATTACATAACATCATTCCACTGATTGAAAAAAATCTTTGATGAACTCACTCACCCTGTTTGTCATTCTACCTGGCTGAATTTCAGAGTTGTTGAAATTATTTCCTCCGCCCTACAGTTCGAAAAGTGTAGGATTCGGGTAGATGCGGCCGAGGAGTTTGATACGGTATGCAACCTCTATAAATTTACTCTTCCTATCCACTAACTATTACTTTGTCTGTGAATCCTATTTAATTGTCATCTACTTTATAGCGAGGTATAACAACAATTATTCAAACATTAAATCAATACAATCTGTGTCCCACAAGGGAGTATTCTTGGGTCATATCCTGTTTACCATTTACACCTTGCTTACTTTTTTAAATAATACCAACACCATCAATACCAGCTACGCGTTACTAAAATTAAGTCTTTTAACCCGAAACATATCCAAGAATGTCCAAGATCCAAGAATAACTTATCAAAGGCTGGGGCAAAAGTAGAAACCATGAACTGAATGATGAATAATGTACTATACATTCACATTTCAACAAGAGAGAGAAAGAAAGAGAGATTGATTGATTGATTGATTAATGATTTATTTATTCTCGCAAAATTTGGTTTACAGAAACCATTCTTACATTTAACGAGATTTACACATGTTTAGTAGAACTTATTATTTAGCACCCACAGACACTAAGTTGAGACTTGAGTTATTTTTATTATTTTTTTAAAATATCCTTTATATAGCTATATTATACATTTCTTTCACAAATTCACATATTCTATCTCACAATAATACATCACACCTCCCGGGCATGAGGGTAAACTGCGTCCACATACATAACACACCCATACACCTACACTGACACAAGTACATTTTCATTATATACACCTTAGGGCTACCGTCCCTAGGAAGGTTCTTGAGACGAACTCAAAGTCTCACGTCCTGGGATTGGCGACCCAGTACGGACATAACTCCGCCACACCTAACACTTGGTGGAGTGAGGGCGGGAGACTTGGACGGTGTTCGGTCTTCCGTCAGCATTTCACCACCAACACACAGGCCGATGCACGCGGCCAAGGGCCTCGGAACCCGAAGATAACAAACGCAAATCACCGTGCACATCACACCACACCAACAACACACAGTCCTCATCTGGAGGTGTCGGTCTCCCGGTCTGCTTGAGTGTCCATGGGTCTTGCAGCTGTGAGGGTACAGGAGGAAAACTGGGTTACGGCACTCCCGGGCCGCGAGGTAGTACAGGGACCCGAACCCCGGAATAGCCACCGGGGAGGCTGTCCTATCACCTCGTGTATAATGGCGTGATGCCTAGTACTGCCAGCTGGCGACTGGATGGTTACCGTGCTGGGCATCGCGGCGGGCCCTCTCGAGGCCACACAGTTTGTGGGGCGCGTGGGGTATCGCTCGAGCGGGCCGGGGACCGACCCCAAAGGCTGAGAACTGTACACACATGTCACAATACATCCTTACAGACAAAACACAATA
>NW_019392656.1:127660-258729 GCF_000648675.2 Cimex lectularius
GGTAGTTTGAGCATTACGTTTTTAGAGAGAGAGACAGACAGAGAGAGAGAGAGAGAGAGAGAGAGAGAGAGAGAGAGAGATCTGCGTCCCACAACCACAAGGGAATATTCTTGAGTCATATACTGTTTGCCATTTACGCTTGCTTACTTTTTTAAATAATACCAACACAATCAATACCAGCAACGCGATACTAAAATTATGTCTTTTAACCCGAAACGTATCCAAGAACGTCCAAGATCCAAAAATACCTTATCAAAGACTGGGTCAAAAATAGAAGACAGACAGACAGACAGACAAAATACAGCCCTTCACTCTACATCAACAAGGATCTACCGACTTTCACTCGTCATATAACTAGAACTATGCCTAGGCAGCAGACTTACATGGTTTGTCCAAAAAAGACCTCCGATACCACAATTTACCAGAAGTCTTGTACGACTACGAAAACTTTTAGGACTGAAATTTGTTTTGGCCGTCAAACTCAACTAATCATATAGAAGACATCATTGCGACTTGGTTGGACATATTGAGTAGAACTGTCGATTTTCTCCAAGCCACCCGATATTAAGCGCGTTCGATTCTTACAACAAAAGTCGTCACAAAAGATTGTCACTAACTTCACTATCCGCAACATTCCTTTTATCCGAACCCGCATTGAAAAGTTTCACAATAAGATTTCTCACACTTTACATCCCGAAACCCAACCATGATGGCCTTTTTTTTAAGTCATTAAAGGATAGCAGGTTTTTCTTAACAAGTGTGGTAGTGCCATATTGCTTCACTGTTTCTCCGGAAGAAAAAAAAATATATACCTTGTTGAAATAAGTGTTGATATCAGCAGACTACAAATAAATTATTTAAAAAAATACTATTTATGTACAATACTCATACGTATTCTTACGGTTTACATTCTATTATAATTAAGCAAATAAAATTTAACTTACTCAAGCAAAGTTGGCATGGATTAGTTTCAAAATAAATAAGCAAATGCAAAAATTATTTTTTTCCTTAATATCTGTTTAAGACTTAACCTCGATTAAAACTGAACACGAAAAAAGCCAGGAGTGGTTACCATTAATGTTTTCATTTTACAATTGGATATGATAATTTATTTATTATTGGAATTTTCTTCATACTTCAAAACAAAGCATTCGATACTTAATATGGCTAGTAGTGATTTGGTGTAAAACTAATTAAGGATGTGAACCATGCAGGGTTGACAAACGGACACTTAATTTTGGTCAAAGCCCGGGTATGTGACCGGCAGGTGGCATATGTGTTCCACATAATTGAAGTGTGCCATTCCTTGGCTCAATATAGAGAGCGTGTAAGAATTACACCCGATATGGGAAATATGCATGAGCATATAATACATATATCGTTTTGTGCTTCTTTGTATAAACTGAGAGTGCATGTATTAGTGTGCATGTGTGTGTACTAGATCCAAAAAAACCAATGGTGAAATATTGAGTACATACCTAGACCCTCTATTAGATAAGTTAGATATACGTATAATATCTGAAGAATATCGAGTACTCTACAACCTTAGTTGAAAGAATTATATTTAAATAAGAAAAAATGCACTTACGGATGAGTTTAAGTGAGCTTGGATTTCCATTGCGAATAACTGATGCTTTGAGAGGTGAAATGGCTTAGCTGTTCACAGATCATTAAGCCTAACTTCGGAGGCAGGACAGATCTAACCCCGAACGACCAAAATCTAAAATCGTCGATTATGCTGCCTGCGGATAACTTAATACAAACTACACAAAACAGGCATTGCCGGCAGGCCGCGAGAAGTTGTAAGTTTGATTCCGTGTATGACACACATGCGTATCTACGTATGCGGGATTGAGCTTCCATAATCAGTACATAATTTATATTCCAGATTTTTTACATTTTATATTACATTCGATAAAAAATAATTGCTGAAATTTTTGGGTGCAGCCAGGCAATTAGAAATAATCAATTTCTAAAAGAAGTTCCTATACTATCGTGCTTCATCAAAAAACATAAATGTGTGGTGTTTAGTGACCATTAGCTAACGATTATTTGGACATCCTGAGATGCGGTCTGGTGTGACGTAGATTTTAGAAAAACATTTTCTTTACCGTGCCAAGGTTTCGATTTTTATTGACATCATCTTCAGGGTTTCAGGGGATCATCCTAAATGTATTTGTATAGTATAAACAATGTTTATAAATCCCAGGCCCTGAAGATGATCTCAATAAAGATCGAAACGTTGGCAACAGAAAATGTTTTTCTAAGCCTACGTCACACCAGACCGCATCTCATGATCTTTAAATAAAAAGCATAAATTGGCATTTTAGCTTTCTCCTAAACCATTAATTTTGGCTAGCTTTTTGGAAAGTGCTTGAAGTGGAAAAAACAATTATTTAATTGCATATATTCTTGAACGAACATTTTCAAACCGTTCACATTTATCACTCATGCAACACACTGAATTGAAAAGCTCTACCATATCAATTTTCCTATTAAACCACAAGTTTCGAACTTTTTTGTTTGTGTAAGATATAGGATGTCCCAGTCAATGTGCGTCGATTTTTGCCACTTAACGGACGAAATATGAGACCTTGCGTTGTCATAGATTAATTGCCACTCAATCAAGGCTTAATTGACTTTTCCCGAGTTATCTGCCGAAGTTTATTTTTATACAGAATCAGGTTTTTAACCCTGGTCGCTACAGTTTGAAGGATGAACAATATTCGCACATCAGGACAATACAGGACAATTTTGAATTGACAAATTATAAGCGCTCCTTTTTGTATTTGAAATTACCAAATTACACTATTCATAACGACTTCCGTGCAACTTCCCGGTTGTACATCACCTCGTCATTACCCTCTATAGAAAATTTCATCAATGACTAAGCACACACAATAATCTACAAGTACGACAATTATCACTTCCAACACTACCGGAAAATTCAACAAGTTGATTGAAGCGAAAGTGGCGCCAAGAGCTCCTCAGTGAGTAAAGACTGGCAAGGATTCAGTGTGAAGGAGTGTTGCCAATTTGGTAACTTCTACAAATGATTCAAGCGACAAATTCAGTATATATTACAATTAATTAATCTATATATAAAGTAATTAAAACGTTAGTTTCACGAGCGGGATTCGAACCCACGTCCTTCGGCTGCTCTACCACTTAAATTATTTAGCCGAAGGTCGTGGGTTCGAATCCCACTCGAGACACTAACTTTTTCATTTGAAACAATAATACCTTACATAAAGATTAATTAATTGAAATAAGTTATTTGGTTATTCGGACCCCGAAATATAATGGATATATTACAATATTTGAGGTTGTAAATATCAAATAAATGTAATTAAAAAGATTTTTGTCTGATAACCCCACAAAAATTGAAGCCTGTCTTTGGTTCTTTATAGAGAGCGAGTAAATGATCAGATAATGAAACTGTGCCTGTGCAGAACGTCAAATATTTGTACACCTGTTCCGATTTTTAGAGTTGGATGGTTCGTCTACGTATTATTTTATGTAATAATTTGCTCAGTAACTAAACAGTTATCTACTAGCACGAACGTATATTGCGATGGCTGATAGGATGATAGAATAACCAATACTTCATCGACCCTCAATTATAACTGAGCTCAAAGATTATGTGGGTGATGGGGAAATGTGGAGAACTAAGCATAAATAAGTCAAAGTGTCGCTGTGATTAAAGTTTTAAAAAAAGCATGCATTGAAGGTTGATATGGCGAGGGAACCTGGATACCGATTTTAGAGGACAGGATGGAAAAGATTGAGGTTCACAATACACCACACGATATATCTGGAGTTATTAAAGCGGGTAAGAAACTATATTTATTTTTAAGAGGGTTCGCAACATCCGAAGTCATATAAAGGTCCTCAGCGTGCCGGCGTTTATGAAAAAAACCCATTTGTAAGTATGTCGGGTTCGAATGCAGGGCTGCTGGATTCGAACCCGGGACCTTTACCTTACAGTTATGAGCGCCGTGTCAACGCCTAAACCGTTGCGGCCACCGACGCATTTAAGACACTATATTTAAGATAATTTTATGAAAAGTTTCTTTAATTTAAAAACTGTTTTTCATTTAAATTTTTCTATATTTTGCTAATGGGCAGAACATTTTTTATCTATATTTCTACGTATACCGATAATATAATTCGTATATATTGATTTTACTTAAAGGTTATTCTTTCTAACTTCGTTGGCACTTTTCGTAAGAAAGTAGGGTGAATTTCGACGTGGGGGGAGAGTTGTACCACTGGGCCGGGTTGACAGATAGACGGCATCTCGGCTCTTCGAGGTAGACGTGAGTCGGCTACAATGCCAGTTGGCACACATCTCTTAGGAGCAATCCGCCTTCACCCGCCCCAACCCCTCGGTTCACTCTCCTCCTTACACCCTCAACAATCCGTTCATGTCCTGGAATGTCTTTGGCCCTCGGGCCAGGATCTGGTAGTAATAGTCAGGGAAACGTGAGAATAACTTTCCAAACGAGAAAAGTGCTTCAAAAAATTGATTTAATTTTTTCACACTTTTAAAAACAAGTGGAATTCCGTACGTATCAATAGTAAATGATAAATTGATAAAATCGGTTTGTTTCGGACAATTAATGGCATAGTCATTAAAATATAAAAAATTACCAACTTACACGAAAATCAGAATATATCACATTTCTCTAAAATTTTGGTGTGTAAACATGAACATCCATCAAAAAGCAAAGCTATGCGCCATTTTGACACTAATCTGTTTGTTAAAAAGATTTTCTACTTGTCAATGACAATTTATTATATTTAAACCTTAATTATAATTAATTAATCTTTATATAAGGTATTGGTTGCGATAAAGAAGTTAGTGTCACGAGTGGGATTCGAACCCACGACCTTCGGCTAAATACGCCGCTGCTCTATCACTTGAGCTATCGTGACTTCGATCCACTCGGACACCACCTCCCCATCTCAACCTACAACCGTTCGAATTTTCCCTTTTTTTGCCATTTTCAAATGTCGTGAAATCAGGATTGGATTCTCAGCAGCTTATGAAGTGGCCACGACGGGGAGCTGTTTAGTGAAGTGATACTTTTTTCTTATTAAATAATTAATATATTTACGTTAAGTGGTCAATTGACCAAGTAACTTCTTTAAATTAATTATTCTATCTATGTAAGGTCTCGGTTGAGATAAAAAAGTCAGTGTCTCGAGGTGGATTCGAACCCACGACCTTCGGCTAAATACGCCGCTCCTTTGAAGAGAGAGAAAATTCGAACGGTTGTAGGTTAAGATGGGCAGTTGGTGTCCGAGTGGATCGAAGTCATGATAGCTCAAGTGGTAGAGCAGCGGCGTATTTAGCCTGTAACAAACAAATTGATATGAACGTGAAGGAGGCGATGGACTTTGGAACTCGTGGGAGACAAGAGGGCAGAAAGGCTGAAAGGCGGAGGACAAGATTCTTTCCATTGGGAGACTGCGAACAAACCACCTCGAACGTAGCTGCTTCAACTTGGCTTGTGAAGAATCATCTTATGAGAAAACATCAGGAAAACGGCATTCATCGAGTGAGTTTTTCCTATTTCATATTTCCTTAACTTTATTCCGTGGGGATTGCGCATACGTAAATATGAATTCATTTATTTTTAACAATAGTTTAAATACTTCTTAATTATATTTTAAGTTTTTTTTTATATTGTTTGAAGAAGAATTGATTTTATTTTTTTGTAAAAATTTAAGTTTGAAGATTCAATTTAAAAGAAAGAAGAGTGTAAATATAATTTTACAAAAGAAATAATTGGATTGAATAAATTCTGTTTCCCTTACAGTGCCTTTTATTTTTAATTTTTTCCTTTTATTAAAATAATAGTAAAAGTAAAAAAATTACAATTATTATTGTAATTGTTATTGGGTTGTCCGGAAAATAATGCAGGATTTTGGTATTAAACAAAAAAAAAGAAACTAGTTACTTTAAAGCAATGTTCTTTAATCAAAATAATTTNTGAGTAATCCTGTAAACGTAAACAGAATATTTTATATAGATTTTTTTTAATGAAAACTTAAAATCCTGCATTATTTTCCGGACAACCCGATAAAATTGGTTTTTAAATTTTTCCTAAAAAAGACCCTAAAAGTCTAACAAGCCGAAGGTCGTGGGTTCGAATCCTGCTCGTGACACTGATTTCTTTATCTCAACCAATACCTTAAATAAAGATTAATTAATTGAAAGATGTTATTTGGTCAATCGGACCACGGTATCTAATGGACTTAATTCTAATGTGCTGCTTTAATACTACACACATATACACTAAGTGAATATTGTCATTGTTAAAAATTTGAGAAATAGAAGCCGAATTGTGGCATCAATCAATGTGAACGAAACCGCAACAACGATAACCACAAAGGGGTGTACAATTGCCACTCTTGAGGTTGATGACCGATTATATAGGTAAATAGACTAGAATGCATGATCATAAGTCATATTGAGAGTTTAGTAATAATAAAGTGAAAATATGATGCAATATAACTGAAACAAGGCCTACTAATCAAGTTTCTTGATGCACTAGGACTCACTGGAGTGCTGTAAGTACAGAATGGAGGATACAATAGGTTGGAGTATATTACAAACTACAAACATTATATCTATAACCCACTCCAGCTTGGCTGAAAGATGACTTAATTCAAATTTACTGGAAGGAAAGTCCTTTGGTTTGTGGGATGCATAGGAGGTACTAGCTCAGGGCGGTTGAAGATGGGCCGGTAGCCCGAAACGACAGAAGCATAGCTGCGGATATTTTTAGATTTTTTAATACCCTTCTAAGATGTCCTTCCAACATCCTTACTATAACCGTGGATAACGTAACATAATATTCATATATAATATAAAAAATGCAAAAAGGATTAACATATTCATAATCTCAGATAACAAAAAAATGATATCCTTAAACTCATCCACTTTCAATTCAAAGCTGATCTGGGATGCCTAAACCATCTGCAGCTTATGGGAAATAATGTAGGTATTAATTATTCTTTCTATCCAAGGTATTGGTTGAGATGAAAAAAGTCAGTGTCACGAGCGGGTTTTGAACCCACGACCTACGGGTTGAATAACACAATTGAAGTACTAATACCAACAGCTCCCAGTGGCCATTTCAAAAGTTTCTGAGAATCGAATCCTGATTACATGACATTTGAAAAATGGCAAAAAGAGGGAAAATTCCAAAGGTTTTAGGTTGAGATGAGGCGTTGGTGTCCGAGCCACAATAGCTCAAGTGGTTAGAGTAGCGGCGTATTTAGCCGAAGGTTGCGGGTTCGAATCCCGCTCGTGACACTGACTTTTCCATCTCAACCAAGACCTTAGATAAAAAGGATAATTAATTGAAATAATTAATAAAATCTATTATGACCGCTAAACAATTATGGGTTAATTTATGTAATGTTAATTTAACAGTAAATACTAATTGTTTATATGGGCAAATTTAATTTTTAAAATTATTTCCCTTTAACTTGTTAAAATTGCGAGTTCCTTCCTTCCCGCAGATAAAAAATAAATGTGAGAATCTATTTAGTTAATATTTGCATTTTTAGCAGTTGAAGTTGTTTAACTAATAAATTTAATATACTGAAGAATTTCTCGGGGAAACTTGCTCAAGAAACTATGGCCAATTTTCATAATTGCAAAATAAATTTGATACAAGACAGCTCCTAGGGTTTAAGGTCAACCGTACAACCGTAAATTTCGTCTCAGTCTCTGGTAATAATCCGAAACTGATTTTTATCTTCGGCGGTTGATGAAGTTCCAAAAAGCTCTAAAACGCAGTAATAAAATCAGTCAAAAAGCTATTAGGAAGCCCGCCGCTTGAAAGGTATTAAAGCCAACTTTGCCTAGTTCGCCCGAGTGCGTTGAAGTTTATGACCGGGTTGAAAAGTTTGATCTTCTCAGGTGTTCTGGGAAATTCGCGACGTGTAATTTCGACCATCTAGAACATGTATGTTTGATTAAACAGCTGCCAGGGGGAGGCCTAATGACACCGATGTTGTCTCTGTCCTTGTAATTAATTGGGTCATTAAAAATTCATCAGCGCCCGGTTACGTAAATAAATCTTGTTTAAAAGTTCTAAAAACGCGGTTCATGTTTCCCAAAAAAAGAAAAATTGTTTAAAAATTTCTCATAATATCATACTTGAAAATGGTTTATATTGAAGAAATCAATAAATAATATTAACTAAAAACCATATTTTGATTTGTTTTATGCCAATTTTGTAATAATATTGATTTCCTCGAATATGGCATAGTTAGAAGAAAAAAAAATATGCTCCCATTGCCTTCGGTAAGTATTGCCTTCATTTTATTTATCATTCAATAATTATTCTTGAATGAAACAGTACAATTTTTGAAATATTGAATGATTCTTTTGTTGAAAAGATTTTTGAAAGAAAAACCTTTGTGACGGACCTTTAAACACATTTCCTCTAAATCTCGCCAACTTACCACAAAAAAATTCAATAAAATTGCGTGATTAAAATTTGTGTGACAATGTACTTCCATACTTTCATCATATTTTTTTGATAACAATCTGCCTTCGTGGACCTTTTTTGTGTAACAAATGGCTTGTTAATCGAGCAACCAAATTTAACATCAAGTCAATTTTTTTACGTATTAGCCAAGCCAATAAGTAACGAATTTTTTTGTGGAAGGAGGTGGGTCATGCGTTTCGAAAAACTCGTCCGTCCTTAAAAGAACAATGAGGATCTTTAGCGTCCGTACCTGGCTCATTGCCTTAGCGGACGTGATTCTCAAGATGACAGATGACGCTTCTCCCCTCACGACCGAATGTGTGTTGCAGCCGCGAGCGTTGGTGTAAAAGCCGTCCCAGCCCCGAGAGCCAAGACAAACCTCACTCCCCGCTTGCCCATGAGTGGTCGGGTCTGCATTGTGCATCAGACCGTATGGCGCGCGAAAAGAGGTGGCTGAAATGCATCAGCCTGTTCTCCCACGCACTCTCTAGATAGAGAAGGCCAGTCTATCCCCCAGAGTATTGGGGCTTCTTTAGCGTAGAAACTACCGGATCCGCTCCGGCCGAAGTTTTGTTTATATGTTGCTAATCACCCCCTAGAGGAGTACCGCCTACGGTAAAAGCCTCCAATCGAGCTCAGTCTACACCTACGTGCAAAGCATACTCGAGTAGAGCAACCGATTCACTGCCCGTTCCCATCCGCCACTATTCACGCATTTGAGGGACTTTTCAGCATAATCATAGTGTCCTCAACGCTTATACGCTGCCGTCCGATCCGCCGTATCCCGTGAGGCCGGGTGCATAACGGTGGTCATACGTCTCTAAGTTCCCGCCAGGGGCGTCACCACGTACCACTACGAATTCATTTCCAGTGTAACAGGGGCTGAATTTTGGAACATTTCTGTTATCCCATAGTACAGATGGTAATGTACCCTCCCTCGTCTATGCAGACAGGATTTGGTACCCTAACCCTCGTGTGCCTCTGACAAGGCACCAGCCGCCCATGCGGACCCGAGGCTAACACGAGTTTCACGACAGCTTGTGATTTAGAGAGGTTGCCTCGCCCTCTGGGCCACACCTTTATTTTGCGCCGGGACACCCTCCTTGTAACCAAGGGATGAGAGGGGTCACAATATAGAATGAAGGAACCTGGATTGAGAAAGAGACGTGAATGAGGACACGAGGTGCACCTTTTCAGGGCCCCGAGCCTTAACCACATTGTACCACCTTCGTCGCTGTGGTGCCATATTGAGTGGGCCACAACTCCCAGAGTGGATACCCCGTAGTACTGTAGGGGGTGGTTAGAAATTCCACTTTAAACGAAACCGCGGCAGGGGCGAATCCGGTATTTTCTAATTTTAATTCCTCGGCCCGGAGGCCGACACGAATCCAACTTGTGCTTTATAGAGGTTGCCACGCCCTCAAAGCTACACCATTAATTTGTGGCTGGGTACCCCCCTTGCATCCAAGATTTGGGAGAGGTCTCAAGGAAGTGTGCCGAAGGACCTGGATTGCGAAAGGGAAGTGACCGAGGACACGAGGCTCACCTTTTCAGGTTGCACCCCCGCCTCGGCCACACTGTACCACCCATTGTTACCGTAGTTCCACATTAAGTGGACTATGGCTCCCTGGGTGGAGCCAGGGGATCGGTCAGAAATTCTAAGGGCTCCGGTAGAAAACGATCCCGCGACAAAGACGAGGTCGATGAGCCAAGAATGAATCGCCTTAAACACCCGCCGTTCTGGCCTGTGAAATAAAGTTAATCAATTAAACCAACATTAGCATAATTAACTCAAAAAGCCATAGTTCATAATTTAAATCATTATTTTTTACGTCTAAAAAGAGAAAGAAAAGACTGGCATCGAAGTAGATAAAACTCGCGTTTCGCAATGGCATATTTTCTCCGCTTCATGGAAAAACATTCAGGGATAAAGCTAAAAACCTCATATTTTGCCTTTATAAAAAATATAGATTAGAATATTACATTTTCCAGTTTTGCACATAATAACGATTTTATTATTTAAAGTTGAATTCCTTGAAGAAATTCATTTCGTCTGAGGAGTTCTTTGAGAAATACCTTCAACGGATGTCAGAAAGATTGCGAGATAAATATACCAACTCGTATAAATAATTCACCTCTTGAATTTTAGTTGCCCCAACCCGATGTCTTTCGTATCTCCCGGGTTTTTTACCTTTTATAAAAACAATTTGAGATTTTCATTTATCCTAGCTTTTCAACAAATTAAAAGTATTTCATTCGATACTGTATTTTGCATTTTGAATTTGTATTTAAGCCATTTTGAAAAAAGGTTTCGAAAACGAACCCCGCTTCCTAGTACTAAACCCTGGGAAACGCTCATCTCCGGCCTGACGGGATTTACAACTTGGTCGTCCAAGTTATGGCACTGGGTTGAGGGAAATTGATGATGACGGAGAATAGGGTTACTGTTTTGTAGTTATAAATTATCTCCCAAGAATTGCATAATCATCATTAGAGACCTCCCTATGCCGCCCGAAACAAAAATTCCTCCAAATAGGACATAAAAAATGTTAACGACGTTAAAATTAAAAAAAAAATGTGCTCCACTAGAAAAATTTGTCACAAGCTAAAGTTTGTGGTTTCAATTATTAAAGTAAACAGGTTCTGACAATTCGAAAATCTTTATATCGAGTTAAATGCGAGAAAAAGAAAAAAACATAAAATATAATTTTGAAAAAAAAATTTAATTAATGGTTATTGCCATTTTTGGAAAATATCAGGACAAGAAAAAATCGTGCCCTTGGTGGTGATTCTCGAAGCCTGCGTGATTTTACAATAAACCGAAATATTCTATGTTATCAGGGCCACTATATACATTAGTATTCCTATAAGAGCAAAAAAATACATGGGTTCATTCTAACTGGCTATATTAAATCAAATTAAGTTCAGGAGAATAAATAAATTAAATATCTTTGAAATTTTAAGAATCGAATTCTGAAGATAGGCAATATTTTACAAGTTGTGTTCCCGAGGTTATTAATCGAACCGAACTTGGCCCCATTCGGCCGTGGAAGATAATATCCGACTTAACAAATTTCGTGCATGAACTTTCCTCGTCCATTCATGGAGGCGAATTTCTGAGTCGAAGAATGTCCTAGTGGAAAGGGGCTTAGCATCGGCGTTAATGAATTTTAGGACGTGAGTTACGAAATCTTCTCAATGCCCTTTGCCTTCATGATAGGTAAATTCCGGAACGTATTGTTTTACGATTTAAATGATGTCGAGAGAATAGAAGTTCTTTTCTCTGCTGACATAAATAAATTTTTTTTACATAAATAAAATAAATATATAATAGTCCCGTTGATTCGGGTTGTGATTATAAAAATAAATAGTGTCATTGTACCAACGTCGAGCTTTCGATGATATATTTCGTCTTCTTCAGGATCTACACAGAACAATCTTAATGATTACAATTAACGTATCTAGCCGAAGATCGTGGGTTCGAATCCCACTCGCGCCATTGACTTTTTTATCTCAACTAAAAACCTTAATTAATTGTAATATATTAATTGGTCAAGCGGACCACGAAATTAGTGAATTTAATCTTAATTATTTTTACATTCGTACAGACATATCACAGATTTGTGTGTTGTTTAGTGACCGTTAGTCAACGATTATTCGGAGGTCGTGAGATGCGGTCTGGTGTGACGTAGGTTTTAGATAAACATTTTGTTTATCGTGCCAACGTTTCGATCTTTATTGAGATCATCTTCAGGGCCTGGGATTTTTAAACATTGTTTAAATTTTACAAATGTTTGTAGGATGAGAAAAAATGAATTTATACAACGCTAGAAATTTTAGATAAATAAATAAAATTTTATACAATGCTAGAAAATTTCAGATTAAAACAAATGAATTTATAAATACAATGCTGGAAAATTTTAGATTAAAAGAATGAATTTATACAATGCTAGAAATTTTAGATAAATAAATAAAATTTTATACAATGCTAGAAAATTTTAGATTAAAAAAATGAATTTATACAATGCTAGAAATTTTAGACTCAATCAACTCAATCAAGTATTTATACTCACTCAAAGTGTTTGTTTATGTGTAGATATGTCATTGAGTGCCAGTGAGATATTGATGTTTTATGTTTATGTACGTTGGTTTTTGAAGGGATGGAGAAGGAAGTCGGGATAGAAAGGCATTTTTATATGACGAGTCGGCTTCTTAGAGGGGAAATGAGCGGACAGAGCCGACAATAGGAAAAAATGGGTAATGGTTCAGCCTGATTATCCTTTCAGGATTATATAGACGGGGATAATTAGGGAAAGGAAAGCCAAAATGTTGAACAAGTAGACTATGTCGAAATGTCTGATGTATGGAATGTGATCATTGTTTTAAACGTTTTCTTATGTGTTTTGTGGGATGTGATGATATATGTACGTTATCGATATTGAATTTAATTAATGATACTGGCGTAGCTGCGACAGAGTTTACATGCGTCTGTTCTGTAATTGATCCTGTATTTATCTCTGTTTATGTAAACCATTTCTAAAAAGTTACGTTTATGTTTGTTTTGTTCTGCGTGTCATATTTTTAAATTATTGAAGTCGAAATTGTTAATTAAATTTAATATCATTAATTATATGCTTAAAGAATTTTATTGTTTACATATATGTAAACCGATATTTTATTTTTATTAATTGTTAATTAAATTTAATATTATAACATTTCATGATTTGTGCTTAAAACACAAATTAATTAAATTTCATAATTTATGATTTATTCATATATTGATTAATTAAGAGTAATTAATATATGAATATTTTTTAATTTATGATTTATTCATATATTGATTAATTAAGGGTAATTAATATATGAATATTTTTTAATTTATGATTTATTCATATATAATAACACTCCTCTTAATAACTAATTTTAACAATATATACATGTATATGTACATACGTATACATATATGTTGGTGGTGTGGTGTGGGATCTTTAATTTTGAAAAAAGTGTGTGATTGGTTTGATACGTTTTGAAAGCTATTTTAAAGTTGTCAGAAGAGAAAAATGTGTTTAATTTATTTGATAGGCCGTGAATGAATGGCATGTAAATGTATGTTGGTTCGTATGTATTTGATAGGTTTGATGTAGTATTATTAGTACTAGTGGAAGGTGTTAGTATTGAGTTGTAGTTGTTGGTTATTTTGTTGATTATGTGTTTAGGGTAGTGATTGTTATGGAGGATCTGTTTGTATATCTTTATGTTCTTGTGGTGAAATGATTCATGGCTTAGGGTAATCATTCTGTGAAGTAACCCTTGGGCCGTGATTATTATTGTGTGAAGAGGATGATGTGCTGTAAAGTTTAGGTAGCGATCCGTGTTTCTTGGTTTTTGATACCAATCTGATATTTTTGGATTTTTAAAGTCGAAATTTTGTTGGTGTTCAAAATGGTGGCTAGCGAGTGCTGTAGGATTTTGCTTGGGTTTTTTGCAATCATAGATATGTTGCTTTACTCTCTTGTCCAGATATTGGGATGTAAGACCTGTAAGTTGCCGGACAGTTTAAACAGTTGATTTTGTAGATTACGTCAGATTTATTTGTTATGGTGTAGGATCTTTAATTTTGGAAAAAAGTGTTTGAATTGTTTTATAATTTTTGAAAGCTATTTTGAAGTTATCGGAAGAGAGAAATGTGTTTAATTTATGTGATAGGCCGTGAATGAATGGCATGGAAATGTATGTTGGTTTGTATGTATTTGATAGATTTGATGTAGTAAGTAATAGTGGAAGGTGTTAATATTGAGTTGTAGTTGTTGGTTATTCTGTTGATGATGCGTTTGGAGTAGTGATTGTTATGGAGGATCTGTTTGTATATCTTTATGTTCTTGTGGTCAAATGATTCATGGCTCAGTGTAATTATTCTATGAAGTAACCCTTTGGCCGTGTTTATTACTGTATGAAGAGGATGGTGAGATGTAAAGTTGAGGTATCGATCTGTGTTTATTGGTTTTTGATACCAATTTGTGATTAATGTGTCATCTGGTTGTTTTATTGCGAGTGTATCTAAAAATGGTATTTTTTGTTGTTTTCGATTTCATGTATAAATTGTAGGCGTGGGTGAAAGCTATTAAATGTATCTAATGTGGTTTGAATTTGATCTGTGGGAACTGCTGCCAATATATCATCTACGTATTTAGTGAGGAAGATTAATGTGAAAGGAAGTTGTGGTATAACTGAGTTTAATAATTATGTCTGCAAGTATCGGGCCTAGGTTGCTACCCAGGGCTATGCCAAATAATTGTTGGTAAAATTGATGGTTATTCGTAAAATATCCGTTAATACAATAGTGTCGAATCATTGCTATGAACGTGTTTTTTCATAGACTTGTGGACTTGTGTGGTGTTGAGCCATTCATCTTTAATAATGTTCAGTGTTGTGTCTATTGGGATGTTGGTGAACAATGATGAAACATCTAGGGATATGAGAGAGTAGTGTGAGGGTTTGTGTATATTGTTAATTTTGTTAATGAAATGAAATGAATCTTTTATGTTATATGTGTTATCTGTGATGTTGTATTTTTATTTTTTTTTACTTGGGCTTCCGACATCCTGGTCATTTCAGCCCCCAACTAAGTCTATATTCTGTTTACCACTTCAAACACTACATTCATACAAATAAATACATTCATACACATAAATACATCCATACAGTACACTCATTCCGTTTGGTCGGTGGAGTAATTGATATTCCTCCACCAACCTATACTCAAACTAATCTAGATTGGATCGATGGAGTACTTTTATAAATATTCCGCCATCGATCCCGAACACACACTCATACGCTCTCATCGTTCGAGGGGCGATGATGACGTTATATTTCACCCTCACCCTCGCCATTCACGCTAATAAATACATGCACCCAGACAAAACATATAGACACATAACACATAAGAAATATTATACACAATATAAAAAAAACAATTTCCCCTAAAAAGCGGACCAGGGGACTCAGAAACCCGCTGCAGTGCTCTAGTAACAATTTCAGATTGGATGGCATGCCTACACGCTCCCTTTAGGGAGCCAAGGCATGACATGTTTCCAGTATGTGGGACACATCTAGAAACCTTTCTCTGCATAAGGGGCACCTGCGCGGGCTTTGGCCCAAGAGCAGATGCCCGTGTGACAACCGCGTATGGCCTATTCTTAATCGCGTAAGGACGATTCCTTGTTTCCGGCTCAGGTTCTCGGGGGGGGGGATCTACTAATCGTGCTCTTCACGCGCAAAAGCCTCTCGGACGACCCGGCCCACTGACTGCCCATTCTTTCTTTTATCATGTTCTTTAATGCTAGTTTAGCATCAGAGGGCCTGGTCGCGATGGTCCGGTCTGGAGGGTGGGACGTCCCGGCCTTTGCCGCCTCTTCCGCACGTTCATTACCCTCCAGCCCGACATGTCCGGGGATCCAGACAACAACCACCGTTTTTCCGAGGCGCTTCAACTCGGCAAATTTTTCCATCAACGCTCGACTTTGCGTATGTTGGTTAGGTATGTTGTGTGTAGGGGAATTTACAAATGAAATTATGGGTCTTAGAGGATACGAAAATAAACCTGATCACCCTCTGCTAAAATCCAATGTTTTCTGTTGGATTTGTTTATCGGAGTCTTTGAGAGATTACGCATGGTTATTTTGTAGTTTGACCCAGTCGATTATACGTTTGGTTTATGTTGTTTTAAATTGTTCATTAGTAATTGTTATTATTTTCTTTTTTTTAACTTTTCAAGTATTTTCGGTTTTTGTTCTTTTCCTAAGGAGGTTTTACAATTTTTTCTTTATTATAAAAGATTCGTCGTTGTTCCATACTTGCGTTTTTATTTTTCTTAATTTAACTGATATGTTTTTCCAACTTTTCCTCTTCGGAAATATTGCATTATAAATTCATTGAAATATTATAATTTTATTATTTCAAGCAAGTCTTTATGCATTTGTAATAAGGTAATATCAAAGGGAATTTTAGGGAACTTATACTAAAACAGGTTTGAAGTAGGATTAGTCTTCACTCAGATAAATTTACCGATTCTTTCTGCGCCCTCTTTTCTATCAAACACAACTTTGTTCACTTTTCTGTTTTGTCCTTGTTTAATAAAACGCGAGGGAAAAAGCTAACTGTACTATCTTTTTATAAGTAGAAACAAATGAAACAAAAGAACGAAGAGCTTTTCTTTAAAAATATAACTTTTAATATTTTGAATAAATTTAAATTTAATTATACAATTTACGTTCGGGGTTAAAAAATTTATAAGTTAATGGTTTAAAATTTCACTAAATTATTTTAACCATCCGTACAACTAGAGATTAATTATTTTAAATTATCTTTTATTATAATTTTAAACTTTTTTGATAATAAATTTGTATATCGTAAATATAAATTAAGTTCACTAATTTCGTGGTCTGCTTGACCAAGTAAAAAGGGGTTGAGATGGAGAGTTGATGTCCGAGTGGACCGAGGTCACGATAGCTCAGGTGGTAGAGCAGCGGCGTATCTAACCGAAGGTCGTGGGTTCGAATCCCTCTCGTGCCATTAACTTTTTTCATCTCAACTAAAAACCTTAATTAATTGTAATATAAATTAATGTAGAAATATATTATTTTAAATTTTTAACAAGAGTTCAACTTTTTTTACGAGGGTTTGTAACAGCAGAGGTTATATCAATCCTAAAGGTGCCGGTGTTTTTGAAAAAAAAAGCCTATTTGTTAGTATATCGGGTTCGAAAAAGTACAACTTACCCCTGAGAATTCACTGGAACGAAAGAAACACATCTTAATTAAATAAATGTAAAAAGACATCCCTGGCCTGCGGAGGCAAGAAAGGTCTAGAAAAGAAAAGGGTATACTTACAAGGTTACGCATAGATCATACCATGATCACACGTGGACACCTTCTAATGGGGGTTAGTGCAGGTAAGTGCCCGTTTTTTAGACCTAGCCGACGGTAAGTGTGTTTCTGTTTTTTTTTTTAAATTTAAACCATGTTCATGGTATGATGCGTCATGTTCCGTTTCATTAACATAATTTTAACTTAATAAACGATATAAATACAATTTAGAAATATATTTAAAACAAATTTAAAAATTACGGTCTGCTCACTTAATACTAAATATTATTTACCATATTAAGTATATTAAAGAGGGCGTCCATTTTTAAAGATTAAATATGAAAGATTTATTTATTGTCCATTATTTTTTACAGTTTTTTAAATGGCCATAATTATATTTTAGATAGCCTGGCTGAATTTCTCTTGAAATAATGACGCTATCAAAAAAACTAAAAATATGTCTAATGTTTTTTAGTCTAGTTTAAATTTTTTCCTTATTTTTGGAGAAATATTATACAGGATACATCAGGCCCAGTACAACATAAAAATTTCAAATACGACCCTATACATCTGTCATATTATTTTAAAGGATTTTTTATGCTGAAAACAATGGTGCCATCGGATTTTTAACTCAAAAAATGACATGTAAAGTGTCGTAGAAAGTAGATCCTTAGCACCGTTAAGTGTTACTATTTACTAAGTTACAGTAAGTTCTAATGTTTGTCAGCTCAAAGTAAAATGCTAATCCTACAATCAAAATTGATTGTTTCTCCAGCAACTGAGGTTTACTGTTTATACTTCATCAAACGTCTTTGTGCCAACCTCCTTCCAATAATTAAATCATACTAAATCCGTCGTCTTTCAAGTTCGACATTTGTATTTCCTCTCAAACTCATTAGTATAATTATTGTTAATAAATGATTATTCGGAGATCGTGAGATGCTGTCTGGTGTGACGTAGGTTTTAGAAAAACATTGTCTTTTTGAACATATTGCCAACGTTTCGATCTTTATTGAGATCATCTTCAGGGCACAAAGTGTTTTGTTTTCAGTGTAGATGTGTCATACCAAATACATCTGTGAGTCGTGTTGAGAGTGGCCAAAATGTTTTTCTAAAACCTATGTCACACCAAACCGCATCTCACGATCTCCAAATAATCATTGGCTAACGGACAATAAACACAAAAAAATTGATAATAAAGTATTTCTTTTAAAAAATTGAACTTGGGAGGGAAACTGTTTTGAATCCTTTCCAAAATAAAGGGTTCATCACTAATTCTAAGATTTACCAAAAACTAACTAATGAATATATATTATTTGTTTTTAACTTCAACATCTTGATATTATTTTTAAGGCCAAATTTGCATAATTGGTAATTGGCCCGTAAAAATTTTATAAAACATACGCAAAATTTCCTTAGTTTTATTAGATTATGTACCGTTCAAATATTTTTTTTTAGACTGTTGTAGCTTCGGGAAGCGAGACAAAGGATCAGAAACAGATCATGGCCGCAGGACCTGCACTAAATTGAATGTTGGGAGTTTAATTATCGCAGTAATAGCCGGACTCTATGTGCCCACCAGGGATTAGCCTCTAATTCTATCATTTCAAACTACCAGCTTCCTTCCACGGTCGGCTAACTATTCACCGAGGGGCCTTTTAAATTAGTTTATAAGCGATCCGTTAATTTTTGCTCAACGGATCGTTTGAACAAACCGTCCGAGCGATTAGGATCTGAAACGAAGATTGATTTTGTAATTTGTTTCATGCTTATGAACATTTCAAAGTGAGTTCACATTGTGATCTATCGACCTAAAAGTTATCGTTAGAAAACCTCTTTGTCTGAAATTCTTTATCTTTCTCAAGTTTAACATGTTAAACATATTACAAAGATGACATCGTCCTTTTTCCATTAAACTGAATAAAACAATTTTATTAAAAATATTGCTATGGAAACAATGAAAAAATTAGAACTGTGATCACAGCTTGCATTAGACGTGGCATCCATTTTGTGAGGGTTTGAATGTAGTCCTGTGGAATATTTTCATACCCCTTTAACAGCGCTTAACTTAATTCTTGCATATTCTCTGGTATCACTGGACGATTTTTACCATCTTTGAGAACTCGTACCAAACGTTTTCGGTAGGATTTAAGTCAAGACTACATGCTGGCCACTCGAAACATAGAATTGAAGCCTGTTCCAAGTGATCACCAACAATCCTGGAAGTGTGGGAGCTTGCATTGTCGTGCATAAAAATAAAACTGTCTCCAATTAGTGGCATATAAGGATCAACGTCTTCTGATAACAATCTTCTTCTAAATCTGATCTTCAATGTATCGCGTAGCTATTAGGTTGATTAACATGACGATTAAGGTTGTGCGACCTTCCATAGAAATGCCTGCTCAAACCATAACACCGCCAACACCACAGCTCCTCTCTCAGCCGTCAGACGACCTCAAACCGAACCTTGACTCATCCGAAAACAACTCTTTAGCCTATTGTAGCTCAGACAAATTGGTTTCAAGTTTGTACGACCTTCCATAGAAATGTCTCCCCAAACCATATCACCACACATCACAGCTTTATGGACCATCAGAAAACCTCAAACAGAAACTTGACTCAACCGAAAACAATATTTTATTCAATTCTAGCTCAGAAATTGGTGTGATTTGTTGCAACACTAACCGAGCAGTTCTGTCCCTTGTCAGAAGTTCTGGAACAGTGGCAGGCCTCTCGTGCGTAATCCAGCTTCTGAAAGTCCTCGTCTTGCAGTGCGTAAGCGACATTCGTTCTAATTTGTCAATGTTGTCGCTTGATCTCAACAGCGGTAGAATGTTGATTATGGAGTACGTTCGCAACAATGAAAAGATAATCTGTCTGAAATGTGACATGAGGTGATCTGATCCGTGCCTTCTTGAGTAACGTCCAGTTTCTTAGTAGCAATGGAAGACCCTTCGGACAGTTTTTCTGGGAATGTTAAGCTCCCACATACTCTTGACTTCTTCCATCTTCCAACAATGCAATGATTCTACCTGAATCTTGATAACAAAAAACTTGTATTAATAAAGAAACGAAAATTTTCCAGAATCATTTGCATAGATCAGACACAATAGACAAAAGTGTGTGGTGATTAGTGACCGTTAATCGATAATTATTCAGAAATCGTGATATGCGTTCTGGTTTGATGTAGGTTTCAGAAAAACATTTTCTTTATCGTGCAACGTTTCGATCTTTATTGAGATCATCTTCAGGGCTCAAAGTGTTTGTCTTCTGTGTAATTGTGCCATTCTTGCGTGTTGTGTTGAGAGTGCCACACACAAGAATGGCACAAATGTGTGAAAATTTACTGAAGAAATAAATATAAGGAATAAAGTACAGGAGTAGTACGAGAACAGACCCCCCAAGACATACTTACTATATTTTCCCATAATACTTGATTGAAGATTCTACTTTTGTTGTCTGTTTTTATGTAAAAAGATAATATAGTACAATAATAGACCTACCTGACAACCATAACATAGATCATACATAATATAGAAAACGAGATAATCCCTATGACCCCCAAATATTCGTAATCAATCACGTCAATCAAATATTTATAACAACGTTAACAAACAATAACAAAGGATATTAACAAAAAAGGTTATATTTAATGTTATAACAAAGATAACAACGTTGAAATTGTATATGAAAACATTATAATTATTTGAAAGACAAAAGTACAAAAATTAAAAAAAAACTGTTGATCAAATGAAATCCCGATAACGCTTTTTACATTACTTAATCAAGTTTTTCAACTAAAAACCTTATATTAAAAAGAATAGACTCGACAAGATACCTTGAACATAACTTTGATAATTGAAATTTTTAACAAGTTTTAATCTAGGACGCAATGAATTTGTACAACTTGATAAAGCTCATTATTTCGGCTTAAAACAGTTAATGATTTCTGTTTTTACAATTGTCTTTTATTAATAAAGAACATGAAAAAATTAGAAGTATACGAATTTTCTTAATAAACGAAAAATGAGGCTTTGATCCTACGATTGTAATAATAAGAAGGAAACGATATTTTTTATTGCATTGGAATTAAAACAAAGAATTGACGGTGATTTTGCCTTAATAAATTACAAAAAATATTAATAAATATAAAATAATACAAAATGAATACAGCTTTATTGAGCTAAGGAGCAGCTATTAAGGAACAAAGAAGAACTCAAATTAAGGCCTGCTGTGATGAGAGAAAATGTAGCTGAATTCGGAGATCGTAATAATCAAGAAGAAGATAATTTGTTTTCTTTGGTTGTTTTCCGTTCAAAATATTTATGATTTCACCTCAAGAAAGTTCATTTTTTTCATTGTTAAAATAAACAAATAAACTTGTGAAGATTGCTGAATTTTAACTTGTATTTCTCAGGAAAATGTTGCAAATTTTATTTGGCGTTTTTAAAAATACGTTTATATTTTTGTATGACCATATGTAAGAGTGAAAAGTGTATGTTGAATACAGTTAGAACTTGAATTAGGATGAATTCATTAAAATCTTAAAAAGGTTTAATATTGTCATCCTTTATGCTGACCCGGTGCCGGTTCGGCTCGCAGACCAACCTCCAGCATCAACTTTATTGTTATTATTGTTGTAATTTAACAAGTAATGTGCTCTGTTGCTTTATACATATTTATGTCGGACTTATTTGTATACGAAGTTTGAATACAAAAGAAGGTTTCAGTTTTTTTTACAACGAAGTCCCCAGATTAACACTACATGTGTGGTTCATCAAAATTCTAGCATGCATAAAAAGTTGATGTAATAAAAAAAGTTTTTCAGTTTAAAAGAAAATATCACGCAAAGAAGCACACTTGACGCATTAATTTCTTAGATGCAAGATTACATAATGTAGCTCTTTAAGTAGGTCAAAGATTTCAAAATGTATGGCCTTTTTTGAAATTTTTTAAAGGTTGTTGTTATTTTAATTTGGGCAAAATGTTTAACTAAAGATTAATCATAATATCTATGAAAATTTTTAGTTTTGAATTCCCATGTAACTTTGTGACGTAACTATAAAATATAATTTTTGAGGAAAATTTTCGTTTCGAGACACACTGAGAGACAAAAAATTGTTTTTGTTTATTATTTTTCGGTTACTATTTAAAATTTCCTTCGAGCCATTACTAAGTCGTGAATACCTCGACACCATACTCCTAGAAGAATTCTTTGTATAATAAAGAAACGAAAATTTTCCAGAACCATTTACATAGATCAGACACAATAGACAAAAGTGTGTGGTGATTAGTGACCGTTAATCGATAATTATTCAGAAATCGTGAGATGCGGTCTGGTGTGATGTAGGTTTCAGAAAAACATTTTCTTTATCGTGCCAACGTTTCGATCTTTATTGATATCATCTTCACGGCTCAAAATGTTGGTTTTCTGTGTATTTGTGCCATTCGTGTGTATCGCACTCTCAACACGACACGCAAGAATGGCACAATTACTCAGATGAGCCCTGAAGATGATCTCAATAAAGATCGAAACGTTGGCACGATAAAGAAAATGTTTTTCTGAAACCTACATCACACCAGGCCGCATCTCACGATTTCTGAAAAAATATCTATCTTTAAAAAACTTGAAACCATTTATTAAAAACTTAATTAATTCAATTTTTATTCATCCTGAATATTGTTTTACCCTGATGATGACTGTATATTAAGTCGAAAGCTTGGCAGATAACAATTGAATTTGGCTTTATTTTTTATCCAGGCCATTGAAATCCAGATTATTCAAGGGGAATATAAATTAAACACCTGATGGGTTATGTCATTAGTTGGAATAATGTTAAATAATTAAATATAACTCAATGCTTTGGCAAAAATAACCAGGTTTTAATCAATATCATCTTGTGATCTACATAGTGATGAATGATCACTTGTAGTTTAAATTTGTATGAATGTGTTTGTGCCTACACTTCTTGTTTTGAAAAACCTTTACTTTTTGCAATTCTTGATTGTTTCATATCTCTCTTTGAAATGTAAATTTTCAACTTCGATTTATATATATATATATATATATATAACTACCTGGTCTTCTTGGAAGGTTTTTTATTATAAGTTTTTTGTATATTTTATGTATAAGTATACAATTCTTCTTAGGTGTATGGAATCAAGGTCTACATTGGTTCAATACAGGCTCCTTCTATTGGTACCATACCCTTGTCTGTTGTCTCTGTTCTCCTCTTGACATAATCGACATTAGCCACCTATTATTAGCCAAATTTTTATTAGTAGTATTATACTGGTGTGTGCACAGGTTAGGGATTTCGTTTTTATTTATTTCACGTGCAAGGTTTTTATGGCTAGCAATTCGGCTGGAAATATGATTCCATTGGAGTCAAGGATCAAGTGGTTCTACAGTAAAGCCTTCCTGTATTATTTGCCGTCATTGTGCCATCTTTATTCAATAGAAAATCTTCAAGTTTTTCTTTATTTTATTTTATCCTTTCATGTTACCCTCTTTCAATAATATTATGTTGAATGGTTTTTCAAAGTCTAGTATTTTCTCTGTTGCGTCAGTGCTAGTTTTAACCATTTTAGTTATTTTCACATTGATGCTTTTTTGCCACTGACTGATTCGCATGTTCATAATATGGATTCTTCCAGTACATTTAGGTAAGGGTGGTAGTTGAAAGATACGTTCCATTGTATGCTGTGTTTAAAAGCACCAGTGATGTTACATGAACTTTTGCCATTTTTGTTGAACAAGTCCACTTGCCTGTTTTGTTCAAGATTCGGCCACATGGGTGTGAATATCATAATGTACAAGTAGTATAAGTTTAGTGCTAGCTGTAGGCTTTCTTAAGGTGTGTATTCAACGTTAGCTTTTGGTCGAGAGCTACTCTTAAATATGTAACGCCTTTGAAATGCTTTTTTTCTTGCATTCCCAAGGTTTGAGCTTTAAGATTTAGATTATTTTCTTTTCAAAAAAGGAAAACAGTTCTTTAAGAATCTTTAAAAACTAATAAATTGAATATAATACTGACTATAAACAAGTTGTTCTCTATACCTAGGGATCTTCACTGAATGGTAATTTTCTAAGTTGCATAATGAACTTTTAAGTTCAAACTATATTAAACTTAATGATTCAGTACGAATTATGCTATAAATGATATCATTGCGCTTTTGAAAACTCATAATAATATTCCATCAAAAAGTAAAATAACCAGCTTGACATTAAAGTTTGTGGTAAAAGTTTTAACACCTGTAATTGATGCCCTAGTTTTTAACTATGATGAAACATCTGACGGTGATAAATGGTAGTTTTAATAACTTTATAACTATTATTTGCCATCATTACCCTCAGACATCGACCCTCTCAATTAAAGCAATCTTTATAAAATCTTGAACAACATCTCACAGTACTCATGTCTTGTGAAAACAAAGAAAACAACATATTTATTTCCTGAACCTTTCCTATTCTCAAAGCAGTTGATTATGTTATGATAACGACATCAACTGTGGAACGGTATTAGCACAATCGTTTTCAAAGAGCTTGGTGCTTGGAAAACCTTAATTTTAGATCTGATGTAAATCAATTACTTTTTAGTGTACCTAGCACAAAAGGTATTAGAGGTTAAACATAGGAAGAGTATATTGCCTTTGGGTTCGTGGACGTTGATAACGAAAACGAGCAAAAATGGCTATCAGGGAAGGTGACACGACTTTTACTCCTCTACCTTTGCAGGATGCCACAAACAGTAAAATGCGAAAAGATCCTGATCCAAATGGCACAAATACTGGAGAATTTTTTACTTCTATAATCACAGCATCCACACGTCAAAAAAGGATTGCTGCATTATTGACAGGCTTAGGTCGAATTGTGGATACTTGCAGAAAATCCAACAACAATAGAAAAACTGTATGTATATGTATATATATATNGGTGAACGCTTTATTTATCAATTACAAAAGACTTGTGGGAGAGAGAGAAAGTGAGATAGTGAAAAATAATGAGAAATACATTAACAGAGCATGAGAATGAAGGGAGGGAGGTATATATATACACCCTGGTATATACATATATATACCCTGTATATATACATATATATATATATACAGAGGTATATATATCTACAAGTCATTATTGACAGGCTTAGGTCGACTGGTGTGGTTAGGTGACATATGTGGATGCTTGCAGAAAATGTGCGTATACTATATATATATATATATATATATATATGTGTGTGTGTGTGTGTGTGTGTGTGTGTGTGTGTGTGTGTGTGTGTGCGTGTGGTGTGTTGAGTTTTTCCTTACTAAAGTAACCCTGAAATGAGGCCGTTTATTCTTCCTTCTTCCATTGCTGATTACAGGATATTTGTACATATATTTTATATAATAATTTACTATAATTATTTCTAATATTAAATGAGATTAAAAATAATAATAATAAAATAAAATTAATGAAAATAAAAAAGTTAATTTATTTTTCATCAAGATTAGTGTTTTTTTTATTAATTTAGCGCTCAGTGAGACTTTCCTCAGTAATTTGTATCTTCTGTCTTCGTGTAATGGGCATTGAAATATTAGATGTCTCCATGAGTGAGTACATTCCGTGTTACATGTGCATTTATCATTTTCAAGGTGAATCGGTACAAATATTCTTTGTGCTTACGATGATTAGTTAACACCATTTTGGTCTTGTAAGTACAAAGTAATTAAATTTGTAACCTGTCATACATTGAGGGAAAAGGTTTTATTTACTTCCCAGTAGGACTCGATGACGACATTTGTTCCCATAGTGCCAAACTCCTCTGGTGTACTTGTGCCACAATTAGTGTCAAACTCAATGACCAAGTCAAAATTACGGGCCGCCTCCTTTGCGCAAGAATCAGCAGCTTGGTTTCCTAAGATATGCGCCTTCACTGAAAGGCTTCCTAAGTCGTTGAATCCATCCGTGAATTTTTCATAGATCCATCTTTCTCCATCCTTCTTTTATAACTCGACTCAAGTGACGATTTCGTTTGTCAGAGTTATTTGGCTTTCCGTCCAATTTATTGCTTTTTTGTTTGGTATTTACTGTGACGTGTGTTCTACTGTGCTCTTTAGCCAGATTATTGCCTCAGTAATTGCCAGGAGTTCAGCCTGATTATTATTACATTCTTCTGCTAACGTTAATCCCGTCAGTGTAGGGTATTTTCTTGTTGATAAATAACAACTCAACATCCTTCCCTACCATTCATACAACTTCCGTCTGTATAAATTTCTTATCATGCCTCTCCAATTTCGTTACATAGGATATCAATTGCTATGTATGGATGCAGCCAATAATGAGGTAATTCTGGTTTGAAAGTGGAGTGTCCTTTTTTTCTCCTGTAATAATTTCGTCTATTTCTGTGATTAGTAAGTCTATTGCAACCTTTCCTGAAACGACGCAGGCTGCTTGAAATTAAATAGTTTTTCATCCTTTTAATATCCTTATTAGCATTAGTCTTTGAATTCCTCAAATTATTGCTACATTTCGTGATGTAGTAAGAGTTTTATGCCATATAGGTGCTGCGTATGTTAGTATAGGAATAATAGCTCTTAGTGCGTGCGTGCGTGTGCGTGTGCGTGTGCGTGTGTGTGTGTGTGTGTGTGTGTGTGTGTGTGTGTGTGTGTGTGTGTGTGTGTGTGTGTGTACAATGGTAATTAAAGCTGGTTTTTATACGGAAAGTTTGTTTCTGCGGCTGGGTCTGTGGCTCTTGTGCATCGTCTGTTATTTCCGTCTAGAACAAATCTGCAGTTTCTAGTGGTATACACTTTTCTTTAATTTCATCGAACCAAAATGCAAAAATTTTATGCTAGATGGAAAAAATTTGCGGTGTCAAAAAAAGAGAATGGGGTTAATCTAGTCATTCTGCATTATGTCCTGAGAAAAATTTATTCCCAAATTTAACGTAAAAATCAAACAAACCCTGTAAAAAAAAGAAACAATAAACATAGCGAACAACCAAAGGAAAATAATTACGTTCAATTTTTCCTTTTTATATTTTTCAAAATAAACCAGAAAACAATCTTTAACTTTTCGTTTTTGTTTTTTTTTAGAATAAAAACCATTCTTTCACTCTCAGAGATTCAATTTCATCGACCAACATTTTTTGTTTTCCTATAATTCTTTCCAGAGCTCTTCCGAGTGATTTTTTAGTTTTCTTTTCTCGTTATGTTCATCCGTTCTCCATCTATGACAAGACCCGCCTGATTCCAGCCCGGCCATTTGGGTTAAACCTAATTTATCAAATGTACCCTGTTCGATATGCTATCGTTTCTACATTCTGAACACTCCTTTTTTTCCACCATTTCTAAGCTTTTAAACATTACGGAATTGAGTTACAAATCATACGAAGATGGTGAATATTTGACTTTTAGTTTTTATGCTTGTACTATGATGTGTATATATTATGCTGATCGATATATTTTCTTATACCGCAAAATCCTACTAGTGATATATGGTAAAGTTTAATTTACATATTATATGGTCAATCCTTGCTATCCTGTTTTCTATCACAACATTGTTAATCAAATAATTAAGTTACTAATAAATTTAGTTTCTTGCTCGTTATTCTCGACCTAATTTTTTTACTGTTGTATCAAAATAACCTTTGAATTATTTTCACTTGTTGGAACCCTTAATGTTTCAACTAAAATACATAAAAGATAAAGAAGGCAGATCAATTTAAAACATTAAAGGATTCCCGAGGACATAGAAGCCTGAAAAGACTAACATTTAAAAATCAGTTTTCTTGTTGAATATTTGAGTAAAATTATCACAATATTATAGGCAAATCTTGGGGATTAAAACTGAAAATGGCCCATTGGCTATACGCGGCAATAATAAGACACAAAATAACCTATAGATCATTAATCTGGTGGAACCAAGTTCAACAGAAAGTAGCGACCCAAACACCAGGCCTCATCCTACCAAGTCTCAACAAATTATAAAAAAGAAGAAGATCTAAGGCGAGCATCAGATACAATGATATTGTATACAGATGGCTCCAAAACAAAGAAGGAACTGAATCGGGTGTTTTCTGTACTAACCCAAAATATGAACATTCAAACTCATCAGGGAAATACATTTCGGTCTTTCAAGCAGAAATACATACCATAATGCTTGTCCCCTAGAAAATCTTAAAAGAGGTTACACTGGCAAAAAAATCCTCATAAGATCTGATAGCCAAGCAGCTCATAAAGCGCATGTAAAAAAATCACATCAAAATTAGTCAGTGAATGCAACCAAAATCTCCAAAGCCTGGGGAAACCTAATGATATCTTGGGTGCCAGGACATTTACTCAGAGGAATTTTGGGTAACGAAAAAGCAGACACACAGGTCAGAGAACGATCTGCAAGACAATACATAGGCCCGAACCTATACTTGGGATTATATGAATTCAATGCCATACATGCCCTGGAAAATCTTAAAAGAGGCTACACTGCCAAAAACAATCCTCGTAAGATCTGACACCCAAGCTACCATTAAAACATTAGCAAGTAAAAGAATTACATCAAAATATGACAGTGAATGCATCCAAAATCTCCAAAACCTAGAGAAACATAACAACCTGATGATATCTTGGGTGTCAGGGCTCAGGGGAATTTTGGGTAACGAGAAAGCAGACAGACTGGCCAGAGGAGGATTTGCAAGACCATACATAGGCATACAAAAACTTGGGATTACAAAAACAAATACAGATTTCTCCATCACAGAATGGATCCAAATAAAACAAAAGGAGAAGAGGATAAACTCTAGCGGTGAAAGACACAATAAACTTATGCTAAAACAACCCTCTCCAAGGCTGGCAAACTCACTGCTGCAGTTGGAGAAGGCCAAACTCAGAGGAGTGATAGGAATATTAACCGGTCACTGGCATCTGATAAAACATCTACATAGCATGGGCTTGTAGAACGATGATCTCATCTACAGATTATATAAGAGGGAGAAGGAAACAGCCACCCATATCATCTTCGAATGTAGAGAAATAACCTAGCATACATAAAAACCTAGGGAATGAAATTGTAGCAACAAGGATTGAGTCGATTGCACAGAACTAGGGAACTAAGAAGGTACGATAATTAAGACAGAAGGCTGCAGTGTCTGGGATTACATCATCTAGAGTACATCTACAAACCCCGTTTCCTAATATTCTCATCATCATCTACACAATATTACGTATTAAAATATATTTATAAAATTTTGATGTAGTTTTTACATTGAACAAATTAAGTAACTTGGAATGTATGAAGATTCAACGGGTACATTTGTACATGTTATTTGATTTCTGTCAAAAATGAGAAGAAAAATTAATTTTTTCGTTCAATTAGCAGCAACCTACGTAATCAAAGATTCACCAGATGTCAAAAGGACGGTCGAAAAGCCTCCACCGGAGGCAGGCTCGGTCAAATTCAATTGATTTGAAAGGTGAGCGAGAGGGGAAAAAATGAAATTTGCAATTCAAATGGGTCATGCCGACTCAATCCATTTTATAGTTCAAACCCCGGAATTGTTGTGTCCCAGAGGTCTACTAAAACTTACGTTATGAACCCCCATCCCGTCTCGTACGGCAAAATATACACGACCCGAAGTCGGGCTTTAATATTTATGTGTAGCACGCTCGTAGGTGAACAAGCTCAAGACGTAAAATTAGTTATGTGCGACATTCCAGGCGGAGGATTGCCACACGGCGTGATACCGTAAATTATTATCATGATTCTAAGTAAATTCGCCCTTAATGTTCACGGAACCATGAAATAACATGTAACAAATAAATTACTTTAAAAATATTGCTGTAATTTACTTACCCACATGTAAGTAAGGAAAAGAAAAGGATATGATGTAAATGAAATGTACATCTAATTGATTAAGACGTTGCGAATGGATACAACCTTTTATTCCATATTCCACGCAGAAAAAGAAAGATAAAGAATGAGAGAGAAAGGGTGAATGCGACTCAGGAATATTCTCAGTAACTAAAAAGATAATGTAAGAATTACAACAAAAAAAGTGAGGCAAAAGGAAACTTGATCAACGTGAGGATAACTCACTCAATAAACAATGAGCCTTCTATAAACAAACAATAACTTATAAAGAAAATAATTGCTTTTTTCTTTCAATATTATTCAAGTCTTCGATCCGAAGGGCGTCTAAGGTGACTTCTCCCGCTTTCCCCTTCAGAAGTAGTGGGCAGACATCTATGCATCCGACCGTGCGTCGCATAGCTATCGGAAAACCGCTGACGTCGTACTGAAACGCATCAGATGATTAATTTTATCTCCCAGAGTGGGCGGCCCCACTAGCATCGGAACTACCGGAACCTCTCCGGCCGCGGTTTTGTTTATAGTGACATTTCCAACCACGCCCTTAGAGGAACACTACCTTCGGTAAAAGAAACCGATTGGGCACCACCGAGCAACAGGCTCTATCTACATACGTAAGGTTTCACCAGTGGGCCTCTATCATACCAATCCCACGTAGCGCGCTAACAGCTTAAAACTTGGAACTTTGCGCTACCCCGTAGTTCATTTGTTTATGCGTCCTCCCCGTCATTGCAGACAGGATCTGGTACCCTAACCTATCTGTACTACTGCTCGAGCAGTAACCGTCCACCTGCCGACGTATACCACCACACGAATACAGCTTGTTCTTAAGAGAGTTCACCACACTCTCGACGCTACACCATTATGCTTTGCCTGGAAACCCCCCCTTGAATACAAGGATTACGAAAAGTCTTAAGGATATATGCCGTGGGATCTGGATTGGTAAAATCAAATACCCGAGAGCGCGAGGCTCAACTTTTCAGGTTGCACCCCTCACCATGGGCATAAAGTACCATGAGTGTGTTCAAGGGGACAGGTAGTATATGGTATGGTGAACAAGGATACTAGGAAGCGGGGTTTGCACTCCCCAGGCACTGCAGCCTTCTGGCTTATTGTACTGGAGAGGTGGTCAGTCTCTTCCGTGATCGTCAGGCAACGGGCGTCGCCGGGTTGCGCCCGCTCTACCCCAGAAGTCCACCTGCTCCGATCTACATTTGCTTCAACTTCACTGAATGAACAGGTTACGATCCTCTTTTAGCTCGTCCTCCGGAGAGGCCTTGACAGTTGCTGCCACGAGAAGGCAAGAGATCGTGGGAACGGGATAGGTTATAAGGGGCTTATCACCGTTCCTCATCCTTCGCATCCTCGCGCGTTTTACGCTTCCTTCGTCCGATTTTCCATATGCACGCGAAAGGTGCTTAGGGAGATCATAGGCACAAGGGTGATGGATGGGCACCTGTGTTTTTAGACAGACGAATAACGGTACAACTCTCTTTTTTTAAATTCAGGTAAGATATGTATCTGCGGTTACTTGGTTACAGTGTGAAGTCAATGTATTGTTCTTCCTTACATTTATTATAATTTTCTACAATGCAAATGGATTTCTGAATAGGATGACAACTCAGGAGGAGAGGAGAAAAATGGAGAGGATTATTTCCGGAAGGATTTGAATGTTCACCGTACATATCTTGTAAAGGCGAGGTCCGAGAATGCATCCTTGTACGACGCCAGTTTAAATAGAGTAGGAAAAAATGGTGGGGTAGTGAGAAATATTCTAGACCCATACCACCCTGGTCGTTGGTTCGATTCCAACCGTCCCACCTGTAATTTTCTATCACACTTCTCTTCTCGCAAAGCTACGAATGTGGAAAATAACAATATGATGTATATGTATAAGGCCATTTGAGAAAATGTGTGCAATGTATATCGTGTAAAGGAGAGATTCACTAACGTTCCCTTGTGGGATGCCAACTTCATTAGAATAGGAAAAAAGTATAAATTACATTTTCAATGTACAATAATAAGACTAGAACCTGGACAAATTAAATGGAGTTTTTTGAAAATATTTCAGAGTGAGCATAGAATACATCACGATGCTCAAATGTGCATATTTCCCAAAAAAATAACCATTATGTTATAATTTTCTACAATGCAAATGGATTTCTGAATAGGATGACAACTCAGGAGGAGAGGAGAAAAATGGAGAGGATTATTTCCGGAAGGATTTGAATGTTCACCGTACATATCTTGTAAAGGCGAGGTCCGAGAATGCATCCTTGTACGACGCCAGTTTAAATAGAGTAGGAAAAAATGGTGGGGTAGTGAGAAATATTCCCCCGTTGAATTCCCAATATATCTGTGTTTAATTAAAACAAGTCTTAACATTTTACTCCTGCACATGGAAAAATTAGCACACCTATCTTTACTTCCAGACAGAATTTTTTTGCCGTGTTCTTCACCCTCTAAAATGTATTAATGGCAACTCAGTGACAACAAAAACTGAACTTTTCTAAGGATAATTAACAAATTTAAATGTGTGGTGTTTAGTGACCGTTAGCCAAAGATTATTTAGGCACTCTCAACACGACACACAATAATGACACATCTACTCGGAAAACAAACACTTTGAGCCCTGAAGATGATTTCAATAAAGATCGAAACGTTGGAACGATAAAGAAAATTTTTTTCTAAAACTTGCTTCACACAATACCTCACCTCACAATCTCCAAATAATTAAATTTAAACCTTTACAAAGTTTAAAAAAAAGTGTGTGGTGATTAGTGACCGTTAATCGATAATTCTTCAGAAATCGTGAGATGTGGTCTGGTGTGATGTAGGTTGCAGAAAAAAACCCTCTCGTGCCATTAACTTTTTTTCATCTCAACTAAAAACCTTAATTAATTGTAAAGTATTAATTGGTCAAGCGGACCACGAAATTAGTGAATTTTCAGAAAAACATTTTCTTTGTCGTGCCAACGACGTTTCGATCTTTATTGAGATCGTCTTCAGGGCCTGGGATTTATAAACATTGTTTACATTTAGCAAATACATTTAGGATGTGGAAAAGTGAATTTATACAATGCAAAATATATTTTTTATATTCAAAGTATTTCTACTCACTCAAAGTGTTTGTCTTCAATGTAATTGTGCCATTCTTGCGTGTCGTGTTGAGAGTGCCAGTGAGATTTTGCTGTTTTATGTTTATATACGTTGGATTTTGAAGGTATGGGGAAGAAAGTCGGTATAGAAAAGACATTTTTTTATAAGGCGTCGGCTTATATATAAAAAATATATATTGCATTGTATAAATTCACTTTTCCACATCCTAAATGTATTTGTTAAATGTAAACAATGTTTGTAAATCCCAGGCCCTGAAGATGATCTCAATAAAGACCGAAACGTTGGCACGATAAAGAAAATGTTTTTCTGAAACCTACATCACACCAGACCGCATCTCACCATTTCTGAATAATTATTTTAAAAAAAGGTATAACAATAAGTGCTTTGTTATTTAAGGTTAACATTAATCAACATTTATGGTTAATGGCTGGAATTATATACAAACTGAGAGGGTGGTGAATGCTCCAGCAAAAAAAAAAACACTTTAGTTGCTTAAAAATTATAATTTGACTAACGTTTGTAGCCTTTATGGGCCTTTTTTCAAAGTACAGAACGTGCTGAAAAACGCTCCATAAATCATAAACAAGATTAGGCCTGCTGAAACATTTGTTTCATCCAAAGATATAAACGAAAAATTATGTAACCTGTGGTCTTTCCCTTCCATTGGGCTTTTCCATTTTTAATCGATAAACCCTCGACGTTGTTTAAAAATTGAGAATAATTTTCTTTATAAAATGAATAGGTGTTAAAAATAAAAATTAATGGCCGTACCTTTCCTGCACGTATAAAGCGTGATGTACTCAGGCAACGCTTTCATGTTTTCAGAACGTTTCGTACATTGAAAAAGGGCCCATAAAAGTAAGAAACTCTGGTCAAATTATATTTATTTAGTCAATGAAAGTTTTGTACTTTTTGGCTGCAGAATCCACTAACATCTCAGTTTTTAACAACAGTTAGCAATTATTTAACTACATGCCTTTAAGAAAACGCTAACAGAATCCAAGAATTATCAAGGAATTCATTAAAAGTTACAAATTTGTGTTACAAATTCATTACAAGATAAATGTGTGGTGATTAGTGGCCGTTAATCGATATTTATTTCGAAATTGTGAGATGCGGTCTGGTGTGATGTAGGTTTCAGAAAAACATTTTCTTTATCGTGCCAACGTTTCGATCTTTAATGAGATCATCTTCAGGGCCTGGGATTTCTTTTCACATTTAGGATGTGGAAAAGTCAATTTATACAATGCAATATATATTTTTTATATATAAGCCGACGCCTTATAGAAAAATGTCTTTTCTATACCGACTTCCTTCCCCACCCCTTCAAAATCAAACGTATATAAACACAAAATCTCACTGGCACTCTCGACACGACACGCAAGAATGACACAATTACACAGAAGACAAACACTTTGAGTGAATAGAAATACTTTGTTTGAATATATAAAAAATATATTTTGCATTGAATAAATTCACTTTTCCACATCCAAAATGTAATTTTTATACGTAGACAATGTTTGTAAATCCCAGGCCCTGAAGATGATCTCAATAAAGATCGAAACGTTGGCACCACAAAGAAAATGTTTTTCTGAAACCTACATCACACCAGACCGCATCTCACGATTCCTGAATAATCTTAATTTTATTTTTGAGCTTTAACTGAAAATTTCTTATTTTTTAACTAATTGTGACAGTCGGTATGATGCAAAAAGTAATCAAATTTATTTTAAACAAAACGTATGCGCCAAACTGCAATAATAAGAAAAAATTTTCAAGCGGTTGATCCCATTTTTAATTTTAACGTAAATATTTTTTGTCAAGTAGTACAGTTTATTATTTTACTGTTTTTAATACCTTGAAGTGTCAGCTCTGGAAAAATAATAAACGAGATTACATCTAAGAAGCTTAGCAGTTTATACTAGACGAGAGATATGATTAAATAACATTGCAATCTTAAATATAATTCTATTGTTCTACCTGCAAATATTTAATTTGTTTATGAAAATAGTTCTTATTATTATCAACAACCTGGATGATTATAATGAATGAATAATGAAATAGTAGGAAGTCGGGGTTTTTGTTCCTCAAGCACTGCAGCCTTCTGAATTATTGTACTTTCCAAGTTATTGTAAGTGCAATCGACTCGATCCTCTCCTAAGGGATGCTATGTCATAGTCTGTTGTTACTACATTTTCTTTCCATGGGTTTTCTTTATATCCCAGGTTATCTCTCCATCGAGGGTTGCTTCACATTCAAAAATTGTAAGGGTGGCTTTCCTCCTTATGGTATATTAATGGGGTCATCATTGAATATACCCATGTTATGTAGGTGTTTTCTGAAATACAAAACAAAGTGGATAAAGGAGAATTTAATTTTGTTATTAGGTGCGATATAAAAAATCAGATTATTAGTTTTAAAATAGGATGGTTTCTTTAGATAAATTGGTATTAAAGATGATCCATTATATTTAGTGATCTATTGACCAAATAACTTCTTTCAATTAATGAATCTTTTTATGTAAGGTTTTTGGTTGAAATGAAAAAGTTAGTGTCACGAGGGGGATTCGAACACAAGACCTTCAGCTAAATACGACTGCTCAACCACTTGAGCTATCGTGACTTCGATCCGCTCGGACACCAATTTTTATCTCAACCTAAACCTTTCGAATTTCCCTTCCTTTTTGCCTCATTAAAAATAATAAAGATAAAATGCCAAGTTTGATGGTTATTAATTTTTTTTAATCTATTTATAATTCACAAATGAAAATATGAACCAATGAGCCCTTAGAAGAATACACCAAAATGACTGATGAATTTAATTCCAACCCTCTCCATGCAGATACAAATTACATGGTACTTGTTGTCTTATAATAAATCATGATCATAATCTAAAATAAGTTTGCCTCTTCTAAACTTTTCATTGTTGGTTTTCGTACGTAAAGAAGGAAAGATTAACTTTTACGTTACATATGTTAAGTTTGGCACTCTCGACACAACACGCAAGAATGACACAATTACACAGAAGACAAACACTTTGAGTGAGTAGAAATACTTTGTTTGAATATATAAAAAATATATTTTGCACTGAATAAATTCACTTTTCCACGTCCAAAATATAATTTTTATACGTACACAATGTTTGTAAATCCCAGTCCCTGAAGATGATCTCAATAAAGATCGAAACGTTGGCACGATAAAGAAAATGTTTTTCTGAAATCTACATCACACCAGACCGCATCTCACGATTTCTAAATATAAAAAAATTTTAAAAAAATTTAAATAAATATTGGGAAGTTAGATGTGTTTTTAACTCTGTGTTATTTTTGATAACCACAAGACCCGTCAAAACTCGTCTGATTCTGACTGTGTATGTAAAGCATATTTTCACTTATCTGATGATTTTCATTTGTTTTTCAGCGTGCTAGTTGCCACCTCCTTGAAATTCTTGCGGAGCAAATTAAAACACAGCAATGATCTCTGTGTAACACAGGATTTAATGATAAAGTTCATCTAAAATGCCGACATTTGTTCATTATACAGCGACATTGAACAAACAGTTTTAGTAAATTGAATAATGCAATTATCCGCGCTATCATTTACATACTGTTGCAATATAATTACCTTAGTTGATAATGGAAATGTATGTGGAGTTCCTTTGTTGTCTCACCCTAGAGAAAATGCGCATTGTATGGTAACTAGAAGTATAATAAATTAATAATATAAAAATAAATCTTTTTCTGGAAGAGCGCTTTAACAAAACTCTAGAAAAAAATATTTAAAATATGGGATTATGAAAAACTTGAAGAAGTGTTTTCAAAAATATTATAAATTCAAATATTAATTGCGGATGATGCGTTTATTTTATACGATGCTAATTAAACCTGAGTGCACCGTTAATAATTTCGTACGATGGTGTTTGACGAAGATTGGTCGCCAAGGAAAACCCCAAGCAGATCGATCTTGATGATTAGGATGATGATGATGAGGGATGTCTGGTGAAAATTGAAAATCCCATGTCATTTGCTCGTATGATTTAGCATCGTACTGAACTGGGCGTTGATAACAGTGATCGTATTTTCAGGCTTGGGAAAAATATACTAAAAAATACAAATACCCACGATACCATGATTACAACCCCCGGGTAACACACAAAAAATACAAAATATTTAGTTATCTAATAAGCAATTTTTTATTTTTGTTAATAATTCTTGACTGTTGATTAATAACTTTATACGATAAACGATATTAAATAATATATTTCTTACTCCTCTTTTCTGGTTGTTGACTTTTTATTTATTTGGTTTCTTTTCACCTCCACAAAAAAAAATCCTTAACAAAACAAAAACAACATAAAGTGGTATACAAATTACAATGCTTTTTCAAAAAGGCATGTACAGAAAAAACTATACAATTTTTATATAAAAGATTGAACTAACACAAAATAGATATATAAATAAAAGTGAAAACAAGTGAGTCAACGTATAAACTGGACATAATATAAACTTTGATGATGTTAAAAAAGAAAAAAATGATAATAAGCTAATATAGTGGGACGATATTTATATAAATATGACCAAAAGTGGAAAAATGTAATGTAAACAAATAAATAATTTTAGATAACAATAAATGTAAAACGATCAACATAAAAAAGGAAAAAAATATTTAATAAAATTTCTTTAAAACGGAACATGTATATTAACAGTACACCAATGGTCAAAAGTAATACGTCAAAACTTAGTAAAATAAATACAACAATGAGAAGCAATAGTATAAATAGAAAAAACTACTAAGTTATGTTTTCCCAAAAAGAAATCGAGGTAGGCATCTCGTTTTTTTAAAATTAACGTGATATAAATAGTTTGTATAAAATATTCATATAGTTTTTTATTTCGCAGACTGATGAGGCTGATGTCCACGAAATCTATAAAAATAAAAAGAAAATGAGTTTGATGGTTGTCTAGTTCCTGCAAAGAAACCCAAATGATACCAAATAATCATTTGTTTTGGCAAAACATATTTTGCAATACCAAAAGTTTTACGTAATAACATAATTTCCGTCGTTAAAAATGAAATGACAATTTTTAATTAATGATTAAAAATAAAAAACTTGAGATAATGTTCCTATAATTTTAACTTTGACGTTTGTCTAATATCAATGTTAGCGATCATTAGCCATACTGATATATTTTTATAATTAATTAGTTAGTCAAAAATTGAAAAAAGAGAACTTTGCTTTCAAAGAATAGAAGCCAAAACAACAAGAGTGACACTCATTTTAGGGCGTCAGAGCGAGTAAGAGAGAGAGAGAGAGAGAGAGACGGGGGGGGAGAAGAGACAGATAGAGGCAGAATAAGAGGGAAAGACAGAGGCAGAGAGAGACAGATAGAGGCAGAATAAGAGGGAAAGGCAGAGACAGAGAGAGAGAGAGAGAGAGAGAGACATACATAAATAAATTAAGGTGTATAGATAGATATATTAGATGGAAAAATAAGAAGATAAAGACATGGATGTATAGAGAAAATGTAGATAGATAGATAAATCGAACGAGAGAGAGAAAGAGAGAGAGTGAGCAAATAGATGGATGAACAGAGAGGCAGGGGGAGAGAGAGAGAGAGAGAGAGAGAGACGTAGAGACAGAGGCAGAAGTAGAAAGAAAGACAGAGGCCCAGAGAGAGAGAGAGAGAGAGAGAGAGAGAGAGAGAGAGAGAGAGAGAGAGAGATAAAAACATACATAAATATATAAAGATATGTTGATAGGTATATTAGATGGAAAGATAAGAAGATAAAGGGATGGATGTATAGAGGAAGAAAGAAGATAATTTAAAATAGGTCGACGGAAAAGAAAAAATTAGAATGAGTTGGGTACAAAAACAAAAGGGAAAAATAAAGAATGAAATTGGTTAAGCTATTGACCATTTGTACATTTAAAAATTTATACATCTGTTCTAAGTCCTGCTTTTCTTTCTTTTTTACATTTTTAATTTACCATTAACTACACAAATCCAATCTTTTGGTAATTTGGCAGTACAATTTATTCAATGAACCAGATAACTTTGTAATTGTATTTTTTCAATCTAAATGACCATAGTTTAAGATTGTTGTTTGTACTAAATTCCGTAATAGCCAGTTCTTCGTCCGTTTCGAGATGAACGAACAGGTATAAAAGCGAAAAAATGTGATACTCGGAAAGAAAATAACGTAAATGGGCTAACGGGAAAGCTGAAAAGGGAGAAAAAGGCGTCAATCTTTCAAGAAAACAAATGTCCACCTTTGCCATCTTCCTCTTACAGCTCAGAGGTTCTATCAGATAAGCGTATTTCTACGGAAGTTGTAAAAAAAAGATACGTGATACGGGTTTTTTTCCGACTCAAGGAAAGCGGCCGTTATGCTGTTGAGAGTACTTCCCATCTGTTGACTTTTTCGATTTAGAGTACAAATTTTACCATTTCGCTTCTCTCCTTCGGGTCAAATCTGAAATCAAAAATTTTCAAAAGAAATGATGCTAATAATATCAGCTAACTGGAAAAAAAGTAAAGCAAAAAAAATTCACTTCATAAAGGAAACATTAATGTCCAACTACCCGTTGGGTGTCACGAAAGAAGAGTCAAATCACATTACAATAATTTTTATGATATCATTCTGTCGGCTGTGCCGGGATTCGAACCCAGGACCGATAGCGTGGCAAATACCACTCGGCCAACACTGTCCCATTATCAGCTAAAGGTTGATCGCTCTCGATTCGTTTAATAATTACATATTATCATTATTTTCAAATTGAAATTTGAATTCTCAAAGAGGAGGTGTTTTAGGGATTTTTCTACATATAATAAGTACGTATAATGAAAAATTCAAAACTATACATAAAAAAATCTATTTTTCCTGAGTTGTAAGAAGAACTTCTTCTTGTGCTATTCTTAATTAACTTCTTTTTAGTCCTTCGTCTCCTTTCGCAGGTTGGCGATCCAAAAGGCTATCTTGACTTTCGAAATGCCTGTCTGAAATAGGCAAATAGACGAGCAACCGAAGTATCTTCTTAAATACTTAAATCAAGTGTTTTATTGCCGAATAATCGATCTCATTGCTTTAATTGTCCGCTTTGAGAGCGTCTGTCAGAATTTTAGAGTTGCCAGGTTTAACGTTGTTTAGCTTTCTTTCGTCAGGACCTCTTTGTTGGAACGAAATCTTGAACATTTTCCAGGGTGGGTTCCAGTGTCCAGCTCTCACATTTATATACCCAAATCACCCCATCCCTTACCATCTCAGCTAGTTCCAGGTTGATGTCACGAAACTTGACCCTAAGCCTCGAGCACTAGCCACTTTTTTCATTTCCAATTTAATGTTTTTTATTTCCATGAATATAGCTGTATGGATTAAATACCGTCTGACGGAGGTCGTTACTAAGAGAAAAATAATAAAAAGAAAAAATAATAATAATGGAGAAATAATAATAAAGAGAAAATGAATATAGTGATATTAAGAGAAAAAGAATAAAAAATAAAAAAAATAATGAAGAAATAATAATAAAGAGAAAATGAATATATCGATATTAAGAAAAAAAGAATAAAAAATAAAATAAAATAATGGAGAAATAATAATAAAGAGAAAATGAATATAGCGACATTAAGAGAAAAAGAATAAAAAATAAAAAATAATAATAATGGAGAAATAATAATAAAGAGAAAATGAATATAGCGATATTAAAAGAAAAAGAATAAAAAAGAAAAAATAATAATAATGGAGAAATAATAATAAAGAGAAAATGAATATAGCGATATTAAAAGAAAAAGAATAAAAAATAAAAAATAATAATAATGGAGAAATAATAATAAAGAGAAAATGAATATAGCGATATTAAAAGAAAAAGAATAAAAAAGAAAAAATAATAATAATGGAGAAATAATAATAAAGAGAAAATGAATATAGCGAGATTTTAACATGATTCGATATATGCTAGCATACAGCTAGTTAAAGAAAATAGTAAAAATGCTTATAATAAAAACCAACAAAGGGAAAAAGTCTTAATCGTGCGACAAAAAATCGGATATAATCAAATCAAATAATATATAAAGGAAATTGGAATGAATTGGAGGGGTCAAAAATTGAATTCTATAATTAAGTCTAATCTACATTTCTAGGCGTGCCGGACGTACTGAGTGAGTGCCTACGCAACTGAGCCATCCAGATCCAACTGTTTCTAGAGAGGGTAAAAGATCCCAACCTAATCTCTCCCAGTAGTGTACATTCAGCCATAAAATGTTTCCACGGTTTGAGAATTGTAAAAAGCTCATAACCCCTCCTCGCCCCACAACCTGAGGGCATCGCATAGGTTTTTACTAGTCATCTTAAATTTGATAAACTAAGGGAATTTAGATTCTTTTTCTGTAGATTAAGTGGGGATGAGTCAAGCCTTTAAATAAGGAAAAGTTAAGCGAGGACTGAGCCCGAAGTAAGCAATCTCGATGCCGTTCCTTGATTCTAGACAGCTGAACTGAAAAAAGAGCTGACCAATCAGCAAGGTTTTCGTAGGTGGGACAGGTTACTCGAAATTTTTGATAGAGCGTAAGCCATTGAGCATTCCAGGATGTCTTAGTCCTGGTACTTCGATCGCCGTTATTTTAACCAATGTTGTTTACGAAGAATTCAAAATTTTGAAAATAAATGAGAGGTGAAATTTTAAGGTACATGCGTAAGTACTGTCAGTGGACGTTTCTAAATAAATCATGTTATTTGGAGTAGGGTTAGGAAGAGCAAATAACTTACGGATAAAAAAATCATTGGCTTTTATTTCGTTTTTTCGGGTCGTAATTTTCGTTTATTTGCGCACCTAAATATTTAATCAAAACTTTTTGGCTAAATTAATCCCCCTTTCATCTCCCCTATGAAAAAAGTTGGCTAATTCTGAATGGTTTACCATGTGTGTCAAATTACATATCTGAGCCGGGCAAAATGGTTAAAACACTTTTAGAAAGCGCAAAATTACGGAAGAAATATGTAGTTTGATTTATCAAGAGAAAAGCCAGAATTTTTTCAAAAAGAAATGTTTATCAAAATGCAAATCTATCGAGTAGATTAAAAAAAACTAATAAGGAAAAAGAGCTATCTCTTAATACGAATTTGTCCTAACCAACACTTAAATATATCTTGGATCTGTTAAAATGTACATATCATTAATTTAAAAAAGCCAACCATTAAATAATTAATAGACTGGCTTTTTATAAATTTTAAATGTGGTAAAGGTCAAAGACGTCAAAGGATTTCTTAAAATCCTGCTAAAACTCACTTCGCTTACATAATGACAACGTGTTCAGTGATCCGATAAATTGTTAATTAATTTATAATCAAACCGATCATTTTCGCTTCGTCGATTCTCAGAAACGGAAGACTTGATGGCATAATCTGTTAAAATCTAAAGCCGTTATACAAGCGTTGTATATAAACCAAGTATTTATACATTTCTTAATTCAAATTTAAGTAAATAAATTATATCAAAGTGTTAAAAATACACGAGCAAGTTTTTAAGAAGTCACATCAAACTTCAAAGTTAAAGTTCGGAATTTTAATATTTGCTGGACTTCAAAGACCGAGAAGAGTTTGAATAACATGAAAATCCAATAATAATTCGACAGATTTATCTACTTGTTTTTAAATAATTTATCCGAAGCCAGCACGGATCACAAGACATATTGCAAATCCTATATGTTTCTGTGCGTATATGCGCGCACCCTGAGGTCACTTGCTAGGGGAAACGGCAAAGGATGGCTATGAAGTCGTCTCGAAACAATCGTTGTTTGAGTCAACGCGGCGGTTTTCTCGGGATAGAAAAGTGTAAATAAAGCTTGGGCAGTAGAGTTAGGATGGATCGAAAGCTTAGTGTGGAACATTTGAAAAAGGGACAAGAACAGTTCGTACAAGGAATAATGAGGTCATTGTAAATAGCAATTTTCTAGCATTGTATAAATTCATTTTTTAACTAAAATTTTCTAGCATTGCATAAATTCGTTTTTTAATCTAAAATTTTCCAGCATTGTATAAATTCATTTTTTGGAAATTAAAATTTTCTAGCACTGTATAAATTCATTTTTTTGGAAACCAAAATTTTATAGCATTGCATAAATTCATTTTTTTAACTAAAATTTTCCACCATTGTATAAATTCGTTTTTTGGAAATTAAAATTTTCTAGCACTGTATAAATTCATTTGTTTATGTAAAATTTTGTAGCATTACATAAATTCATTTTTTTAAACTAAAATTTCCCAGCATTGTATAAATTCATTTTTTTTGGAAACTAAAATTTTCTAGCATTGTATAAATTCATGTAAAAATCATCATGTGATTTTTGACATCCTACATGATTTATAAAATTTAAACAATGTTTATAAATCCCAGGCCCTGAAGATGATGTCAATAAACATCGAAACGTTGGCACGACAAAGAAAATATGTTTCTAAAACCTACGCCACACCAGACCGCATCTTCCGATCTCAGAATAATCATAAATCATAAAATTAACTAAAGGTCACTAAACACAACATATTCCGAGCAGTGTTTTATTTAACAAAACCAAGGCTTTAAATTAATAAAATGAAATGTTTCTGCAAACAAAGCACAAAAGTATCATTTCCGCTGTCCAGATTCTTTTTTTCTGTATAAAGATGCATAAAATTGAAGCAGGTTATTTCCACAAGAACATTCTCAACTTCGAATGGGGGCGGGGCCATTTTTCTGCAGGCAGTTCTCAACTGGCTGATAATATTGGAAAGTTATCTCCTTCCCCTTATTTTCACAAGTTTTAAAGGTAATACCTGTCAAAACCACTGTCGCGTGAAATTATGTTTAAAAATCCGTGTATATTTCTTTTTAAAAACTTCTTCCAGAGAGGACTCGTTTTAATAATATCGCCAGTGAAAAGGCAACAGGGCGATGTATTCATTTTTTCGATTTCAACGAGGATTTATTAAAGAACACTTTTATTTATATCTATTGCTTTCATTTAATTTTTATTCGTGCAGTCTGGTATATATAATTTTAATATTGAATATTATATGATTTAAATTAATTATATTATCGCATTTGAGGTACGTGCGTTGGCTATCAAGATCATTCTACAACGTTCAGGAAACAGGTAGAAACATTAAATCATTTATAAAAGTATGCAATCGAAAAGAGAATTGAATAAGATTTAAGGAGTCATGACTGTTGAACGAACCTTGCGGGCATCCCTTACGTGATTTCCGACTACCCAATGAAATCCGCTCATTAAAATAATATTTTTGTAAATGTTACAGGCACGATCACGATTTCGAGAGTCGCTGAGGCGAGAGAATTATCTAAATTTTGATCGTTAATAAAGTACATAGAAAGAAGCTAGTATAGATAAAAGAAACGATATTTAAAAAAAAATCATTCCGTGAGCTTTATTTTAAAATAAATCCTATGTAGAAACCATTAAAAATATATATATATTTTTTAAAATAACGTTTTTAGCAAACCACCACTGCAACCGATAGCCAATCAAACATAATAATGAGATGGGTCCAATTAATGTTCGTCAACGCATTTTTACTCTAATCCGTGTAAAAAGGCGTGAAAGTTCTTATGAAAAAAATGCGTCATTGAAGATTATTCCTGACAAATTGCCCAATTAATTATTTATTCCTAATTTAAGCCGGAGACTATTAATATGACTTAAAGGGGGTGGAATACTAAAGTAGGCGCTTAATCTTGAAGTACAATAAATTTTAGTTAATTTAATATAACTTAAAATTTTAAACATTATGTAAATCATTAATTTTTTTTAAAGTGTACTGCAAAAGGATTTTTCATTCTTCCTAGGAAAAACGAAAAACTATTTGTATATACTTCTAATATTTGACTTATAGATTTAAGTTTTTTAACTATTTTTCTATCATATTTTTTATTTATTTATTTTATTTTTATTTTTTTTAANTGTAAGTATGTCGGGTTCGAATGCAGGGCTGCAGGATTCGAACCCGTGACCTTTACTTTACAGTGATGAGCGCCATGTCAACGCCTAAACCGTTGCGGCCACCGACGCCCCCCCATATTTTTTATTGTATTCAAAGTAAAGTTTTTCTTTAGAGAAGACTTCAACTCTAGTAAAGCCTCTCGGATTAATCCCGATAATTTTCAAATCTGAGGTCCATGCAATACACCTCTGGGCGCAGGAGTAAATAAACAAAAATATGAAAGGTGCAAAGATTTATATACTCTCAGGCAAGCAGGCAGTCATGACAGCACTAAATGCTTACGCTTTCAACTCCAATCTTGTCCGAATGCATAATGGGCTCGAGAAAACCACAACAAGATTACCACACAGTGGGTTCCCGGACGTGAAGGTGAATAAACTGGCTGACCTACTTGCCGAAAAAGGAGCGCATGTCTCACCCATGACCAGAACCACAACTATGTGCGACTAAACTATGTGTAAGAACTAGAAAAATGGCTTGATGAAGAAAAACTCAAACACCCGACAAAACATCATGTATGAGGCCACTGCCACTTAACTACCACCTGAAGCAGATGGACAAAGTAGAGACAGAAACATGTCGACTTTATCTGGAAGAAACACACTTATACATTGTTAATGTGAAGCATTAGCCCGGTTACGGTACACCCACTAAAGTAAGGCGATTTTCACACCAAAAGAGATATGAGAATAGGAAAGGAAGAAAGTGCTTAGCCGAATAGAAAGAAGTGCACTTTCCAATGTTTGGTTATATATTATAGGGGATTATCACAATAGGTACAAATAGATTGCAGCGGAGGAAAGGATTTTTAAAATCCTTTTTCAACCCCCCCCCAAACCTTAAAAATGGTCTTTAGTTTCAATCAAACTTATATATAAAATATACTAGAAAATGTAATAATATTAATTAAGGCAATAGAAAAATAAAAATCATAATAATTACCGAAAGGTAGTATACGTATAATAAGGCTAACCAGATTACAAACAGATAATCACAATAATTTTCTAACGATGAAGAGATTTTCGATTTTTTTCATTGAAGAATTTAAGACTATATTACACATTTTTATTAAATTACTTGTAATTTTTAAATTTGACCTTTTAAACAGGTAACTTATCAACTTAAAACTTTCTTATTTTTGCACAATGCCGTACCTAAAATTTTTACATATCGAGGTTTCCTAATTTTCCTTATTTTTATACCATATTCATTTATTGGTCTAGTATTTAATTAATTGAAAATGGTAAATTTCCCAAAAACGTTTGACAGTTTATACCAGCGAGATAGGGCACATTGGAATGCCTCGGGGAATTGAAATACATGTTAGTATACCGATAATATTTACGATAAACATTTAAATTTTTTACAGTTTTCCAATTAAAGTTTTACTTATGAATTTATTCCTTCTTATTTTGCGTTAAAATGTAGTAACATCTACCCTCTTTCAGGTTCTGGCAGGTTTAACAGGTCGGTAAATATTTAATATGCACGGACTAGGTATGTTTATCAAAATTTTACAATTTTAAAAGCAAACGCCAGTTTCTAGGTTCAAGGTTTAAGTTTTACAAATGACAAACTATTATATTATAACGCTATACTGAAAATTCACCCTCGACCAACGAAAAAGCGTATCGCAACATGCAACAAAGGCGAAGATTATTTAATTTTATATGCACTTGCCCCATTTTCGCGGAGTTCCGTTGGCATGGAAAACCCTTTTTTTTCTAAGGGTGAAGCGATCCGGATGTTGCGAGTTGGCCCCGACGACTGGTTATGACTGGCTTAATTCTGCAGGGTTGTCTGGATATACAGGAAGTATCCCATTATTGAATTTAATTTGCAAAACTGGAAAAATAAAGACCTTTTTATTTGAACATTTTGGTTACTGGCAGAGCTCTATAAAATGTACAAATGATTTATTTACATTAAACGAACAGAAGTTGTCTTGTTTGAGCGGTCTGTGCGTCCGACTCTCGGTTCGAAGAAGCCGAGGTTTGAATTCCATACCCACTGTCGCCCCGGAATTTCACGCCTCTGCTCTCTCTCACTCTCTCTCTCTCTCTCTCTCTCTCTCTCTCACTCTCTCTCTCCATCTCTCTCACACTCTCACTCCATCTCTCTCTCACACACTCTCTGTTTCTCTCTATCTAATCTCTAACTATCTATCTATCTATCTATTTATCTCAATCAACCAATCTCAAACTTTCTTCTTTCTTCTCTCTTCTCTCTCTACCTCTCTCATGCCTTATATTAATTTAAATCATTTACAGTTTTTATTTATCTTTTTTGTTTTACATCATAAACATATGATGGAAAACACCTCATTTTAGTGTGTCGAATTATAGTCAAATTATTTTTCCAAAATCCAAGTCTAAATTTTTGTTTATGTAAATTAAATAATGAAAACATATGTAATCTATGTATCTCTCCCTATCTCTCTCTCTCTCTCTCTCTCTCTCTCTCTCTCTCTCTCTCTCTCTCTCTATCCCTATCTATCTCTCTCTCTCTCTCTCTCTTACTCGGTCTAACGCCCTAAAATGATTGTCACTCTTTGTGTTTTGGCTTCTATTCATTGAAAGCAAAGTTCTCTTTTTTCAATTTTTGACTAACTAATTAATTATAAAAATATATCAGTATGGCTAATGATCGCTAACATTGAATTTAGGCAAACGTCAATGTTCCTATAATTTTAACTTTGACGTTTGTCTAAATTCAATATTAGCGATCATTACCCATTGTAACTATCCTCACAATTTTTAAAATTATTTAGTTATTTAAAAATTGAAAAAAGCGAACTTTGCTTTATATATATAATATTTATTATTAAATATATACATATATATTTTCTATATTATTCACTCAGAGTTTTTACACCTTTTTTCACCTTTTTTAAATTTTAAATTTTTAAATTTAAAAAAGGTCTGAAATATGTCACAACAATTCAAACGAAATTAAGTATTATTTGAAATTGGAACTAAAAACAATTACAATCTTTGATTAGAACTAAATTAACAATGATTATTTGGAGATCATGAGATGCGGTCTGGTGTGGCTAGGTTTTAGAAAAACATTTTCTTTATCGTGCCAACGTTTCGATCTTTATTGAGATCATCTTCAGGGCCTTCAGAATATGAAAATATGAATTTAGATGCTAGAAGGCTAAAAAAGTTAGATTAAATTTAGAATTTAGTAGAAATGTTTGATGTGAGGAATATAATGATTGTTTTATCAGTAAATGTCGCTAGACAGAAACTCCATGTATAATGTATATATTTGTAAATAACTAATAATCTAGAATCTAGAATTTATATGTTATATTATATGTTTTGTGTGATGTGATGATATATGTATGTTGTTGGTATTGAATTTGATTAATGATATTAGCGTAGCTGCGACTCAGTTTACATGTGTCCGTTATGTAATTGATGCTGTGTTTATCTCTGTTTCTACCATTTCTAAAAGTTACATATATGTTTATAGTTTAAGTTTATTCATGTTCAAAATGGTTATCAGAAGAGAGAAATGTGTTTAATTTATGTGATAGGCCATGAATGAATGGCATGGAAATGTATGTTGGTTTGTATGTATTTGATAGATTTGATGTAGTAAGTAGTAGTGGAAGGTGTTAATATTGAGTTGTAGTTGTTGGTTATTCTGTTGATTATGCGTTTAGAGTAGTGATTGTTATGGAGGATCTGTTTGTATATCTTTATGTTCTTGTGGTGAAATGATTCATGGCTTAGGATAATCATTCTGTGAAGTAACCCTTTGGCCGTGTTTATTACTGTATGAAGAGGATGGTGTGATGTTACAAATAACTTGATTGAGTCTAAAATTTGTATCATTGTATAGATTCCTTTTTTCACATCCTAAAGGTATTTGTTTAATTTAAACAAAGTTTTATAAATCCCAGGCTCTGAAGATTTTTTTTTTTTTGGCGTTATGAACTATGCATATTAGCCATGTGACAATTCATATATGTGTATTCAAATTTGGGGGGGTTATTGTGAAAAAAGGGCCAGAGGCGACGGTGGGAATCGAACCCACGACCGCGGCGTGAGAGTCTCTCATGCTAACCACTCGGCTACCGCGGTCCCCGGCTCTGAAGATGATCTCATTAAAGATCGAAACGTGGGCACGATACAGAAAATATTTTTCTAAACCTACGTCACACCAAACCGCATCTCATGACCTCCAAATAATTTTAATTTATGTGTGGTCACTAAACACCACACATAAATTAACAATTTTGAATCGACAATTGAAAACAATTTTCATTAAAATTTAAAAAAATATATAAGGCTTGAAACAGTCTAGTGTGGCAAGTCACGTGATAAAAGTGATCATAGTGCTTTGATTAAAATTGTACCAGCCTAAAAAAAAAGGCAGACCGCAAGACTCAACACTTCGGAGAAATTTGAACTCTTCCTATCCAATGAAACTCAAAAGTCATCATTCATGCTCGCGAACAGACACAGTCGAAAAGTCCGCTGTTTCCATCTGTCCCACAATGAATTTTGAAAAGTAGTAGCTTCGAGTAATGCTGTAGTAGTAAAACAGTTAGTGTTGAATCGATCAATTGGCATCAAAACAGCATAACCGATCATGTAAAAGCAACTTGTGAATTGAACTTGCGTAATTGAGTTTACTTGTTGATCAAAACAAAAAATAAGGTACCTGACAAAAGGGGAAAACGGTAAAATATGAAAATTAAAAATTACTCCCTTTTGTAGGGCTGAGGAAGTGTGTAAATCAATTGAAAGACCTCCTCAAAAATGTAGTAAATTATTTATGGAACACAAGGCGTTTGTTTATATCACATTAATTATAATGGAAAGGCTAAAATGCCAAAAGAGTGCATCTCTTTCTCCCTTTCCCACCTTTCACCATGGCATATTCTCTAACCGATTCTATTACATATTCCAACTCCATAGATTCGATTCTATTGCAGGCCGTGGGGAAAAATATATTACGACGCAATGGAAATTGGTGTTAAGAGCCTAGCCGGAAATGGAGAATCAAAGAGTTATTAAAACTGAGCCATCTATTCCTTCCATCTTAATATACAGCTCTGAGGGGAATTCGTAAGCTTAATTAGCGTTGCTAGAGATTGCCTTTTCCTCCCCAGCTGTGATTTATGTCCGTGCCAAGCGGGGGCCGCTCAGAATTCTCTTCCTATCCTCGCCCTTGCTCATCTTCCAGAATTTCTCCTCTGTTAAACAATCGCCATTTAATGACAGGAGCTGGATTTACTTCGGTAGACAGTTGTGTCAAATTTAGGCGGATTTCAAGAAAAAGTGAACTTTTTTACTCGTGAAAAATTGTTTAATGTTAAATCCATTCCCCCTCCAGTAAAAAAGTGTTTATGTCCGTCACCACACAACCTTCTGGACTAATACTATATCAAGAGGAAATAAAATATGAAAAACTAATTAAAACTCGTTTTCACAGTATAAACCCTGTAGCAATTCGAACTCGAACTTAACGTAACGTAATGTCTACCCTTTCAAGGAGCACCGAATATGCTAAACCAACATGATGATGATCGTTGCAAAACTGTAGAAATGTGCGCCGTACAAAATTGTATGGAAGTTGAGAGGCTGGGAGACTGACAGACAGAGAATTAGAATGATAGATAGGTAGGTAGAAAGATAGATGGATGGAGACAGGGATAGAGAGAGAACGAGAAATAATGAATAAATGAATGAATATCGTTTTATTTAAAAATTTCGCAAATTTAGATCGCTAATCGTCCTCTATTATGATTAACGATAAAGCGAAAAAGAGAGAGAGTGAGAGAGATGAGAAATAAGTAAATAGTAAACAGAGATAGAGAGAAAAGAAGAGAAGTTCGACAGACGTCATGGAAAAAGAAAGAAGGAAAACAAATAGCTAGATAGAAGACACAGAAAGAGAGAAGAGAAAACTGGATATGTAAATAAGTAGAAGAGAAAGGAATAACAAAACACGGAGTGAGAAGGACAGACGGATAGAAAATGAGAAAGATATAGAGGATCAAGGGAGGGCGAGAGAGAATGGGAGAGTGAGTGAGTGAGTGAGTGAGTGAGAGAGAGAGAGAGAGAAAGAGAGAGAGAGAGAAGAAGGTAAATTGATTGATTGATTGATTTAACCACAGAAAGTTAGGTCCCTTCGACCTTTCTTCCACTTAACGCGAGTTATATTGATGCAATGATGCAGACATTTTTAGTCTTTACAATTTATTTTACACATAGAATACAAAAAGAAAGAAAGAGAGCGAAATTGAGAGAGAGAGTGGGAAAGAAAGTATTTACATCTTTCATTTTCTCTCTCTCTCTCTCTTTCTCTCTCTCTCTCTCTCTCTCTCTCTCTCTCTCTCTCTCTCTCTCTCTCTCTCTCTCTCTCTCTTCTACAAAGGAATAATAATAAGATAATATTTGCTACCCACTTTTTTCATATTAGGGTACATTTAAATTTAATTTTTTCTGTAACTTGATTTGGCTGATTTTTCAAGAATCGGCTTTGGTCCTACGAACCCCTTTGTGACCTTTATGGTGGTTGGTTCAGATCTCGAAAGGTCCTTAAAAACCCTTATTTGATAGAGTTTCAAAGTTGGCCAGACAATATTAAGTTTTTCAGGGTCTAGTTTGATTTTTTCTAAACCTCATGTTCATTGCTTAACAGGCCCAAATTAAATATGTCAGCTTTGTTCATTATAAATTTGCGAAAACACCCCTTCAATCTTTCTTTCTTTACTATCAAGATGCTCTATTACGTAAGGAGTAGATCGAAAGAATGGTATTTCTTTGTCGATTTGCTACTTCCCCCATTATTCTTGGTTCTCTAACGACCGGTGCTGGAATGGTCCATTTTTCCAAATCGTTTCGAGCTAATCTCGGCCGATTCATCTCACTTGCTCCACCGATACCCTCGAGGATATTGATAGTGTGTAAATGAGGTCGTAGGTTCCACTATGAATAATTCACAGGCATCACGCCCTGGATAGCCTTTACGATTTTTCGCCTAATATTTCAGTTGATTCGGTTCTTTTCCGCCGTTCGTTGATATATTTTTTCAATATATTTATAAATATACTTTCAATTAATATCCCACGCTGTTTATATTTTGGTATAGGTATCAAAACATTTCGTAATCTAGCAACAATTTGTTGCGGGTCAGAGAAGCGGTCACAAAGAAATGAGCATGGCAAATTTCCGCCAAGATTTCGACATTTATTACCGTCTTCTTCAGAATTCTATAGACAATTACGACAATTTTAGCTTACAATAACAATTCGGCGTACAATAAATCAATGAAATAAGAGAAGTCAACATACACTTTACATAAATTTGATTACAATAAAACATTTTTAAACCTCTAAAAAACGTTACATAAAAAAGATATTTATAAAACTAAAATTAACAAGTGTAACTAGATTGTTTTTATAAATATAGGAAGGTAACCAAAGGTGGCTAGAATTAGGATTGACAAAGTGAACATTAAAGTTAGCTAATCTTGTTTTATGAAAGGTATTGGTTGAAATGAAAAAGTTAGTGTCTGAGTGGATCGAAGTCACGATAGCTCAAGTTGCAGAGCAGCGGCGTATTTAGCCGAAGGTCGTGGGTTCGAATCCCGCTCGTTACACTGACTTTTTTATCTCAACAAATACCTTACATAAAGATTTATTAATTGAAAGAATTTATTTGGTCAATCTGACCACGAATTAAAGGGGTTAAAATTAGTCTACGTCCCTGGAATCATCTTTCCCATCATCTGTATACTGGGCCGATCTTCTGTTTAAAATAACAATACATACGTTTAGTTGAGTGCAACTTTTAACATCAACATTAAGCATTTTTCACAATGTGTGGTGATTAGTGACCGTTAATCGATAATTATTCAGAAATCGTGAGATGCGGTCTGGTGTGATGTAGGTTTCGGAAAAACATTTTCTTTAACGTGCCAACGTTTCGATCTTTATTGAGATCATCTTCAGGGCCATGTAAACGTATATAACATAAACGTATATAAACATATATAAACATAAAACAGCAATATATCACTGGCACTCTCAACACGACACGCAAGACAGGTACAATTACGCAGAAAACAAACACTTTAAGTAAGGAGAAATACTTTGATTGAATATAAAAAATATTTTTTTGCATTGTATAAATTCACTTTTTTCCACTTCCTACTATACATTTGTTAAATTTAAACAAAGTTTTTAAATCCGAGGCCCTGAAGATGATCTCAATAAAGATCGAAACGTTGGCACGATAAAGAAAATGTTTTTCTGTAACCTACATCACACCAGACCGCATCTCACGATTTCTGAATAATTATTTTTCACAATAACAAATTCATGTTGTGTACTTTAGAACTTATATTGCCTTGTTCTCGGCCTGATTTCATTTTTCATTTGATTATTCTTTAATTTTTGTTTTAATAGGATGTCTTCAGAAGGCCGTCAAACGTGCACCTTCCTGGAAAGTTACTCACTGAAGATGTCGTGAAGTTAAAACATGTATGAGTGGAACGTAACCCAGCAAGGAAAAGAATGTCGATCAGTTCAATGTGTGATTATATATGCATATATGTAAATAATAAATATATATTACTGGTGTAACTAATTCCTACAATAACAAATTTTAACATGTTAGTATTTTCAAAATATGAATATGAACCTAGCGATCAATAAATAATTTACCTCAATGATTCAGTGTCAAATTCAATTCTATAATAGATTAATCGGGCCTTAGGTATAAATTCAGTCGGAGTGAAATAGGTAGCCCATAAAATTTAGCCAATCTAAAAAATCGGCAGATACTCTTACATTTACTCAGTCAGTTTATGGCTTCCTTTCCTTCCGCCGGCCTCGTTCGGGAAGCAGCTCTTCTGATAAATCGAAACAGTATGTCATGACGGGCCAGACAGGAATTTCCACCCTGGGACAACCGATATCAAAACTTTAAAATTAAACTGGTTGGTAAAAAAAAAAATAAACTTTACGGCCGTCTATTTTCCAGTGCATACCGCTGATAAGATTCAATCACCAGGCCGATTCAATCCCTGACTATCAAATAACGATTTTTTTTCTTCAATTTATATAAAAAACGTTGGAATATATTATTTACTTATTGATGTTATATATTATATTTTAGAATTAATTACAATAACAGGCAAATGCCCAACTAGTAATACAAAACGATATAATATTGAGTTGTTTCACATGAAATGTACGATTTTATAGTTTTAGAAATTCAGAGAGGATATAGCGGTTTTCTGTTGTTTACTTCCAATTTTTTACATAGTATAATTAAGCAGTTTTTAATCCTCCGCTTTTGTTTATAATGATGAGTTCCAAATCCATTACATTCTTTTTACTAGACCACCAAATATGAACATGGAAATACGAGATTTTCGTGTAATATTCCTTTACCAGTTTAAACTCGGTCATTCAGCAGCTGAGGCTGCAAGAAGCATCAGTAAGCCGTTTGCGGAAGGGAGTGTAAATGAACGGACCATTCGCCATTGGTCTGCTAAGTTTTCGAAAGGGAATTGGAACACTACCGAATTGGAAAACGTGTCCCGCGGAAGACCTCCAACGATCGATGACAATGTCCTTAAGCTTCAGGTGGAAGAAAATTATTATCAAACAGTCAAAAGACTCGCAGCACAATTAAATGCAAACCGTGTCAAGACAATTAAGGAACAGGAAAAGTCAAAAAGCTTGATTTGTGGGTCCTTCATGAGCTCACGGAGCGACAGCGGTTAAAGCGCATTGAGACATGCGTTTTGTTGCTCGCTAGGCAAAAAACGGAGCCTTTTCTTGAAAGAATAATCACTTGCAATGAAAAATAGATTGCATATGACAATCAGCGTCGGTCAGGGCCTTGGTTAAAAAACAGGACATCTGCCAAAACCAAATTTAGACCCTAAAAAATTGATGGTGACCGTATGGTGGTCCATGGATGGAATTATTCACTATTCCTTTTTGCCTAGAGGTGAGACCATTACCTTTACATCATACTGCAAGGAAATTGACGGAATGCATAAAAAATTACTCAAAAAACCTGCATTGGTAAATCGCAAAGGTTCTATACTCCGACAACCCCAGGCCTCATGTTTCAAAACGTACTGAAAACAAATTGAAAGAGCTTGGCTACGAAGTTCTTCAGCATCCACCTTAATCTCCAGACTTTTCTCCAATATATTTTCACCTGTTTAGCAATTTAGACAACTTCGTTGAAGGAAACAATTTTGAAAATAATGTTCAAGTCCAAAAAGCGTTTTCAGATTTGGTTTCATTGCAAAGCTCAGAATTCTTCAGTAAAATATTAAAAATGCAAAAAAAAAGGTCAAGTGGTCAAGTTGGGACAAATGTGTAGAAAATAAAGGAAAATACTTAGAATAAAATGATTTTGTTATTATATAGTAATTTTACTAAAATAACTACCTTGAAAACGGATATTTCAAGTGAAACAACACAATATAAATATAAACATATCAACTCATAAACAATGAATGAGAACATAGAAAACAATGTATTATAAATGCAAACATATTAACTTATTTTTTTAGAATACCAAATACCTGGCTCTTCAGAATCCTAATACTACGTATATTGTGAAAATTCAGTGGAATCATTAAATGAATTCATAACTGACAACGAATATGAGACAGAAGTCGTCATTCCATAAGTTGTTCTATGCTCGGCATTAGGCTTGATTTTATTCGTGTAATTCCTCACTATCAATGTGATTAAGGAACAGTTTTCAAATAAGGATAATTTCGAATAGTTTCATCCTGGATTCAACAATGGCACAATTACACAGAAGACAAATACTTTGAGTGAGTAGAAATACTTTGATTGAATATAAAAAATATATTTTGTATTGTATAAATTCACTTTTCCACATCCTAAATGTATTTGTTAATTCATTGACTAAATAAATATAATTTGACCAGCGGTTCTGACTTTTATGGGCCCTTTTTCAATGTACGAAACGTTCTGAAAACATGAAAGCATTGCCTGAGTACATCACGCTTTATACGTGCAGGAAAGGTACGGCCATTAATTTTTATTTTTAAGACCGATTCATTTTATAAAGAAAATTATTCTCAATTTTTAAACTACGTCGAGGGTTTATCGATTAAAAATGGAAAAGCCCAATGGAAGGGAATGACCACAGGTTACATAATTTTTCGTTCGTATATCTGGATGTAACAAATGTTTAAGCAGGCCTAATCTTGTTTATGATTTATGGAGCGTTTTTCAGCACGTTCTGTACCTTGAAAAAAGGCCCATAAAGGCTACAAACGTTAGTCAAATTATAATTTTTAAGCAACTAAAGTTTTTTTTTGCTGGAGCATTCACCACCCTCTCAGTTTGTATATAATACCAACCATTAGCCATAAATGTTGATTAATGTTAACCTTAAATAACAAAGCACTTATTGTCATACCTTTATTTTAAACTTGTGTAAAAGTTTAAATTTAATTATTTGGAGACTGTGAGGTGCGGTCTGGTGTGACGTAGGTTTTAGTAAAACATTTTCTTTGTCGTGCCAATGTTTCGACCTTTATTGAGATCATCTTCAGGGCTTCAGGGCTCAATCAATCACGGAAAAGTGTTTGTTTTCCGAGTAGATGTATCATTATTGTGTGTCGTGTTGAGAGTGCCACACACACAAATGGCACAAATACACAGAAGACAAACACTTTAAGCCCTGAAGATGATCTCAATAAAGATCGAAACGTTGGCACGATAAAGAAAATTTTTCTGAAACCTACATCACACCAGACCGTATCTCAAGATTTCTGAATAATTACCGATTAACGGTCACTAATCACCACGCATTTCTACACGAGAAGAACGAAGTTAATGGAAAGATTTAGAATTTAATTGAAGTCATCAAAAACATAAGCATGGTGAGGCTACCAGACTAGACAGGCATAATCTATAAAACTGTATAAAAGCAACAAAAATAGGCCTTTAACAACATTTCTAAAATCACCAGTTGTTCTACGGATAAACGCAACTATATCAAACATTTGGAAAATACCATACGAGTATGTACAGAAAAATGACTATCAAAGAACACCAAGATCAGAGTAGTGCGATATATATTTAGATTAGATATCTTGTAACAATATTAAATAATTGATTCACACATGTTTAACGGTCATAAATGACCTATTTAATTATTTCAATTAATTATACTTTTTATCTAAAGTCTTCGTTGAGATAAAACGTATAATTAATTGTAATAATTGATTTTGAACGACTGAAACTAACTATATTAAATTTTTCAATATTAATACTGCGGCCGTTTTTTGAGCACCATTTAGAAAATATACAGATGACATTCTTCACTTTTTTCACAGTCACCAATATAGGTAATGATTTTAAATATTTTAACATCATCAGCAAAAGCTAAAACTGAGGAAGGTAGACTAAAATCAAAGAGATCTTTAAAATACAATATAAATAATATTGGACCAATTTGACATAAACTTTGGGGATCACCTAAGGTTATGTCATATGAAAATTTATCACGAAAAAGAATCTTCGTTTTTCTGTGTAAATGTAGGAACAGATTTCAAAGGATACAAAGGCTAGACAACTTGAACAAGTCTTGCATGGTCAACCGAATCACTTTTAACTAACAATAAATAAGACTTACTATGGAGGAGTTTGAGATTAGCAGTACAGTAAGAAATTACTCTTTATTACTATTTAATTACCAATTTTAATTAACGACAGGATTTTATTATAAAGTATTTTTTAAAAAAAACAAGTATATTCATCAAATGAAATTATAAAATAAACTTAGTACAGCAAAAAATGGCAAAGACTCATAAAAATCGAAAATATGCGCAACACCGTCAGATTTTTTCAGCCACCTCTGACTAGTCGGTTAAGTTTTTAACAATCAGTTTTAGAGATGGAAAGGGAAAAAAATCAGTGATTGGTTCAACCAGTGACAGATGAGAAGGTGGTTAAATTTAATCAGAGTTTGCCGGTGACAAGCCAACTGGTGGATTGTTGTCAGGATAGCTGCCAATTCCTTAATCACTACCACCCCTGGCCCAACCAACACCTTGCCCCCCTTTTTTTTTACTCGAGAGGGCGAAGTTAATTTGTCGCCTCTCGGACAAACGTTTTCACATCTTAGTGTTTTAATCAATTTTGAGGGAAGAATTTAATACTTATATTTTTAAAAAAGTAAAATAGTAAATTGAAAAGAAAGTATCGACCGCTTGATGTTTAATTTGATGTATGATCAGTATTATGGTGAAGGGGTTCAAGAAGAATTTTAAAAAATAATCAGATGAATTAAATAAATAATTAGCTAAGGTAGAGATGGTAACCCCTTGACCATAATACTGATCGTACATTAAAAAAAAAGAACGTCCATAAAAAATGCTTTCATGCTATTAAGGAAGGTCCGTAATATAAATACCCGAATGTTTTCTTAACATGAAAATTTCTTTCCCAGAGAAGCAATTTTATCTGCCTGTAAATGAAATAAACTTTTACAGTTCGTGTAATTCAACAAGGTAAAACTTTTTAATTTGGACGCTTGTTTACCCTCGCTGGTTTGGTTTTACAGAACCAGTTTTTTAACCGAACTACAAGTTTATAACTTCACCGCGGGATAGCCGGGTACGAGGAAGCAGACAGGGGGGTGAAAGAAGCCGCTGGAAGACGCCACGATGTTTCCCAACCTATACGCCCAGCTGACCTAAAACTATTAATTCCAAATTCTATAAAAAGAGATTGGGAAAACCGCTGAGCTCGTAGAAATACAAACAACCCTGCTTAACTGTGGCAGGTTAAGAAAGAAGTCGTTCCCTAATCCACGGAGAACGGTCGAAAAGGAAAAAAGCCATACTGACAGACTACGCATAGGTCATACAAGAATAACGCACGGGGCATCTTCTGGCCGGAAAGCGCCCGCGTAGGTGCCTTTTATGCAAGGATAGAATAACGATCGAGCACCTTTTCAATTGTAGAAGGCTTGATGTATATAGACAATATTTTAGTATATCATCGGACCTGTTCATCTTGGGGCACGCCAGCGGACACAGATCGCTGTTCCGGTACCTCAGGGCTATAGGGATTTTTAAATGTATAGTTTGTTTTTTATGTGTGTTTGGATTGTGTCTGTGTTGAATTTATATTAACTTTTTGTAATAAATGTAATTTATTAGCATGAAAGGAACGGGTTGCTTATAACCCCACCCCGAGGAATATCGTGTACTCTGGGGGAGTGAATGTGACCAGACGTCTAGTTTCTAACAAGTGTTGTGTTTGTGTTAATGTATTGGAATGAATGTAATTTATTAGCGTGAAAGGAACGGGTTGCTTATAACCCCGCCCCGAGGAATATCGTGTACTCTGGGGTGTGTGTGACGTTTTGAGAGTAAAAGTAATTTATTAGCGTGAAAGGAACGGGTTGCTTATAACCCCACCCCGAGGAATATCGAGTACTCTTGGGGTGAGTGTGACCAGACTTCTAATTTTCTAACGAGTGTTGTGTTTGTGTTAATGTATTGGAATGAATGAAAATTTATTAGCGTGAAAGTAAGGGGTGATTTAACCCTGCCCCGAGGAATATCGAGTACTCTGGGGTGAGTGTGTGACGTTTTGAGAGTAAAAGTAATTTATTAGCGTGAAAGGAACGGGTTGCTTATAACCCCGCCCCGAGGAATGTCGTGTACTCTGGGGGAGTGAATGTGACCAGACTTCTAGTTTCTAACAAGTGTTGTGTTTGTGTTAATGTATTGGAATGAATGTAATTTATTAGCGTGAAAGGAACAGACATCAATGTTTGTGGAGATATATATGTACTGAATATTTTGTTTCTATTCTGTATTTAACAACCTGAGGTACAAACGAGAGGCTAGCATTTTAGGATATCAACGTAGTATATTTGAAATTAGAGAGTCAGTAGCCGGATCGAGACGCTCACATGGCTGCAGTTTAAAACAAAATACGCGCGAAAAAAGAGAAAAAGAAGGAAAATACGCATAGGGCCGGCGAACCTCAGCTTTTTGTCGGCCCATAAACTTCCCACTTTATATATATATAACTGGCAAAAATCCGAACGCGCTCTGTTCATCAACACGGAATCGTAAACGGTCAATAATGTTTTCATTTAATATTTAGATTGGACAAAGATGTCCCAAGATGTATTCACTCCTGAAAAATTTTAATCCCTACTTTCAAAATTAAAAACAAAACCGGAAGAATTACCCATATAATTAGCTAAGGTAGATATGGTAAAAAAAACTGAAATTTAAGACTAATATTTGATTATAGATACAGCTTAAGTGACCGTGTTGATAGGATAGCCAAAGCAGCCTTGAAATTATTAATGTTATTAGGGATTAGCTAGAGAAGCTCTTAGAATAATTTACAACGGTGATGATTAACAAATAATGACCTATTCAGCTCAAGTTTAAGAAAATTTGTTTCGAAATAAATTTAAAATCGTTACGTGCTTGATGAGACTTTGTCAAATGAAATTTTTTCAATGAGACTGCAGCACTGATGGGGAAAACGCCCCTTTTTATGGGCCGTTGACCGTTGCATAATTTTTGTGCTGCTTTCTGTTTCTTCAAAGAGCTTACAAATCTCGTCCTCAGTTGACAATCCTTTTCTTCCTCCAAATTGTCTGTCCGAAAATTCGCCAGCTCACCTTGAAGCTATACACTGATTCGATTACGTATATAATTAAATTTACTCATTCAGTGCGTTACAAACAATTATCTAAGTTTGGTGGGACTTAAAGTACTCGAGATACCATTGAGGGCCCACTTCTAAAACTAATATAAAATTTATAAACAAACTTCGTACTCTGCAAAATCAATTCTTAATTTTATAATGTATGAAATCATAAAGATTCAATATTGTAAATAGATGTTCATATTTTTTTAACACTGTAAATTAATAATATTGGTTTCAAAGTCTTAGTGAAGTCTTCCAAAGTTTGACAAGGGGTTTTACATTTTTTTCAAATTAGCTTTATTCCTTATTTTTAATTCTCTAATTTCCGTGGTCCGCTTGACCAATTAATATCTTTCAATTAATTAAGGCTTTTAGTTGAGATAAAAATTCAGTATCACGAGCGGGATTCGAACCCACGATCTTCGGCTAGATATTTTTTTGGCAAAAAGGAGGGAAAATTCAAAAGGTGGGGGTGGGATGGGAAGTTAGTGTCTGAGTGGATCGAGGTCACGATAGCTCAAGTGGTAGAGGAGCCACACTGACCTTTTTTATCTCAACTAAAAACCTCAATTAATTATAACTTATTTTTAATATTGAAGGTTCACATTAATTATACTGTAATAGTATGATCAATATAAATGTTTAATAATGTTTAATGTTTAATGCAGTGTGGACTATTCGCAGGATCGTTCAAAACAGAGAAAAAGTCAATTACGTTAAAACAATGGAGATTTAAATAGGTAACAACCATGTTGCAACTGTTTGGCTTTACTATTATGCTTATTAAGGCCGGATGCTGAGTTTCTAACAGACCTGGAAATTAGGTTTACACAGTTCAAGAAGATAGTTTAAACAATTTGGGCACAGAACTGGCCGGAAATATGTTGGCTCTTAGTAACTGTTCATGTAACTTCAACAGTAAATTCAAAAAATTCACTAATTTCGTGGTCCGCTTGACCAATTGATATATTACAAATAATTAAGGTTTTTTAGTTGAGATAAAAAAGTCAATGGCACGAGCGGGATTCGAACCTTCGATCTTCGGCTAGAAACGCCTTTGCTCTACCACTTGAGCTATCGTGACCTCGATCCACTCGGACATCAACTTCCTATCTCAACCCCACCTTATGAGTTTTCCCTCCTTTTTGCCATTTTTCAAATGTCGTGTAATCGATCTGGATTCTCGACGACAATTGAAATGGCCACGGAGAGCTTTAGTGAAGTGTACTTCATATTAATTCTTTAAATTCACTAATTTTGTGGTCCGCTTGTCCAATTAAATCATTACAATTAATTAAGGTTTTTAGTTGAGATGAAAAAAAGTCAATGGCACGAGGGATTCGATTCCACGATCTTCGGCTAGATACGCCGCTCCTCTCCCACTTGAGCTATAGTGACCTCGACCCACTCGGACACTAACTTCTCATCTCAACCCCATCTTTTGAATTTTCCCTCCTTTTTGCCATTTTTCAAATGTCGTGTAATCGGATTATCTCAACTAAAAACCTTAATTAATTGGTCAAGCGGACCACGAAATTAGTGAATTTAATTATTTAAAATGAAGCATACTTCACTAAAGCTCTCCGTGGCCATTTCATTTGTCGCCGAGAATCCAACCCGATTACACGATATTTGAAAAATGGCAAAAAGGAGGGAAAATTTAAAAGGTGTGGTTGAGGTGGGAAGTTAGTGTCCAAGTAGATCGAGGTCACTATAGCTCAAGTGGTAGAGCAGTGGCGTATCTAGCTGAAGATCGTGGGTTGAATCCCGCTTTTTTATCTCAACTCAAAAAACCTTAATTAATTGTAGTAAATTCAAATTTATACAAAAGAAAAGCCAGTATTCAATTTCTTGTTGTACGATATATGGTGAAAACCATTAGAAGTTGACCTTAGATTTACTTATCATTAAAGAAAATAATTAAAGTGAGAAATAAATTTTTTTTATGATTGTTACAAATTTTGGTATTTATAGTTAAAATGTTTGGTATTCTTAGTAAAACGTGTAAGGAAGTTAGGAGATAAAGAGAGTTAAAGTTAAAATCTAGTTAACTTTAATTAAACTTAATAGTTTAAAAAATTGAATGAAGCATTCAATCAAGGTAAATACGAGTGCTCTTTCACAACACACTATGACGATCATACCAGTTCAACATAAATCTTGTTCCTGCTAAAAGCATAAATGCTATTATAAAAGTTACATATTTTCACGTTGACAATTGTTCTACTCGACCATAACCTAAACTTAAATATTTTATTAAAAACTGCCCTTAAAAACTTTTTTAATTTGGGTTCGAAACCGAAATAGTGCAAGTGTTTACTTATTAACCAACACGACTGCAACTTTGATTAAAGGAATATTGTATTATTATTCTCCGGAATAAACGTTTTTTAAGATTCAAAACGTTTTTTGCTGTCAAATCGAGTTAACACTATATTGTAATATTACAACGGATCCTGTTTGCTCTGAAAAACTTAAATTAAACTGTCCAGTTACAATGGCTAAGTGAGAAAACGGGCTCGTTTGTGCAGAGCATTTCGCAGAGCACCAACGAGGGTGGAGAGCATTTCGAATCAAAATTTAAAAAACGTTTAATAAATTCATTCAAAATTTCTTTAAGTTTTATTTTCAAAGTTCTGGCTACTAAAACGCTTATTTCATCAACGTTTACAAGTTTAATATTGATCATATCTTATTGAAAATTTAACGTAGTTTTCAATTGTATCAACGCATTTGCCCAAAACCTTTTAAATTTGGAGTTATCAGTTTTTATTTGAAGAAAGGTCGAGAAATCTTAAAAAAATCAGAAAAAGGGGAATAACTGCGAAACTGTTGAAATTCGGACCATTTGTTAATTAGGACTTTTTGGTTCCATTTTGTATTCAGGCATTATTTACTGGCAAAGTTCGTAACACGAATAGCCGAACACCCTGTGTTACTTCAGTAATAAAATCAAAAATTAAATTATTCTGTCAGCTCGTATCTGTAGCTCCAAGTCTAGCTCACGAACCCGATCAAAGCCTAGATCTTGACCCCGCGAAAAAAACCCAGCAGTTTTCACCCTTGACAGAATGAAGCAACTTAGGTGAAGCAAGCGGATCTTGAACACTCTGCCCAAATGAAAAACAGATTCGAGGGCATGCGAATTGCAAAGCGAGCAGAAGCCCTGCTCACCCCGATTCCACACGTCCGAGTTCGGCTGAAAAACCTCGCAGCGCATTTTAAAAAGACAGCTCAGCTCAACCAAAAAGAAACCTTTAAAATTGGGCTTCTTCAAACCGATCAACTCTCGAGGACCCCTTTACTCTTTATATAATGAAAAGTGCGCAGAGCTCATGACACGATAAGCACATTCTCTGTGGTATTAGGAATTAATCCGAGCCAAGAGAGCCTTAAAATGGGTGCTCCAGTTAGTGATATTTTCCAATGACAGAAGCCAATATATTTTCCAAACAGTGATTTCCAGGCAGAAAGCCTCTCATCGAACTATTTCAAGTAAGGTAATTTTTGAGAGTCTCGTGTCTGGAGAACCTAGAGTCTACAGGATAAAGGAAAAGTGCAGCTTGAGAGTGAACACAAACAAGATAGGTGGGCGTTTCTAAATGGACCAGGTAATTTTGTGTGCCACCTAGAAAAGAAAAAAGTTTTCTTATAAAAATGATATGATGATGGATGCAAAAGATTCTTTAACGACCTAGACAAACATAATGTATATTAGATTAGATAATAATAATTATTTTAATTTCGTAAATGTCACATAAACTTAATTGAATAATAAAATAGTTTTTTTTTCCTGTCAGGCTCGTGTCAATGTTGACTATTCTTAACTAAGATTATTGTAAGCGGGTGTGTCAGCGCGATTAAATGGGTCCATGCGGGTTAATACATTAGTACGTATAAGCTTTAAATTTAAATTTCTGCCGGCCTGATGTAATGGACAAGGCAATTTAATACACCCTTTTAATTAAGTGGGGTAAATCAAACGTTTTGGGCGATGTTGACATAGGGAAGAGGAGGAAAAGGGCCGCCGATTTATCACTACACGCCAACTGAACCCTAAATAACACCAGCGATTTACACTTGTTTTATTGCCATTTTCTCTTGATCCCCCTGCGCCTCCCACGGACCGTGACATTTTAAATCTCGTATTTATCTCGATGATTCCGTAGAGGCTTCTTTGGGGGAAACAAAACGGTCGAGGTTTAAGAACGAATCACCTGGAAACAAATTAAACAACGATAATGTTAAAATGCTGGTTTAAAGCTGAAGGAATGAATCCCACTGTTAATTTGAAAGTTTTTTCTTTTTCTTTTTGAGCACTAAGTCTGATTTGAGGACCTGGTAGATTGGTCGTCCCGGACACCCTTGTCTGGCAATCTTCGCTGGTTTCGCCCGTCTGACACGTTCTTCATTTTTTTACTTAAACCTTTTGTTTTATTTTTAATTATTGGAATGCCAAAATCTTTGTGAATATCATGTTCGGAGCCGAATTTTAACGTCAGAAATAATCAGGAAGCTGTACTGTAACTATACTGTGCTGCACTGTTACTATACTGTATATGTATACTGAATATATATTATATATACCGTTACTATACTGTGATTATACTGTACGGTTTCTAAACTGTACTGTTATTATACTGTACTGCACTGTTACTATCCTGTACTGTATATACTATACTGTACTATATACAGGGTGAGTCATTTTTTGACACACCATAGGAAAATCAACGTGGGTGCGTTTAAATCTGACTCGAGGCTTATTTCCTTTGATTAATACGTTAATAAAAGAAAGTGAGTCAATTTTCGGCGCACCATAGGAAAATCAACGTTGGCGTCTAATTTTATGACTCGGCACATTATATTTTGTTAGTCTCGTACCAAAAAATAGGCGAGTCATTTTGCGACGCACCATTCATTGCAAATTAGTTTTAGTAGGTTGGAAGGAAAATAAACCAATATTATTAAAACATTATTCAAACAGGAGGTTTGAATTTAACCAAAAATTCCGAATACATCTGGGCACCAAGAAGAAATGGGAAAGAAAGGGAAATAACTTCCTCAAAAATGGCACCATCCTTTGGTACACAGATGGATCTAGAACGCAGGAAGGTACAGGGGCAGGAGTGTTCGGACCCAGAACCAAATACTCAGAACCCATGAAATTCGGAAGAAATTCAATCACTGAAACCAGGCCTGCTAATCAAATTGCTTGATGGATTAGGATTCTTTACGTGAATAAACAAAACCATCAATCAATCTCAAAATGCATTTATTGTGTACATTTATTTTTATGTTCTCAACATACATTCATTATAAAATATGTACAATATTTTAAAAAAATATTTAATGCTGTTTAAAATATACCTTAAGCATACAAAATACATACTGAAGAAACTAGAGTGGTTATCACAAATTACATTTCAATTGAAACATTGCTTTAAAAACAAGACATAAAAAATTATCAAATTACAAATTTGTAAATAATATTTCAAATTTATAAAAAAGTAATAATAAAATACAAAGAATTAATAAATTTTTTGTCAATTAATAGCAAGTAGTTTAAAAAATAAGAAGATCGTTTAAAAAGAGTACAGACCATTGTTCTGACCAGTAAAGATATCTATAAAAAAATGTCTTAAACGAAAAAAAGACAAACATAAAATTTAAAAATTGCTATGAAAAATATCATGTATATATATTATTATAGTTTAAATTATTAACCAGGTCAATAGAAATAGTGTAACAATGTTTAAACAAACATAAACATCTCAACAGTCAACTAGCAATATCACTACCTTTGCTCATGTCAAAGAGAAATGTAATTTTGATTAAAACAAAATTTAAACATAATAATTATTCTGATTTTATTCAATTATATATGCATGATGTGGAAAACAGTTTTCCTTTTTCTATTGCTCTCTGTGTGTAAATATGCAAACAAGAGAAAATTTTCAAAACTCCAAGGGCACTTTAAATTTAAAAGTGATGTGCCAAAAAATAAAATAAAATAAACAAAGGTGAACAATAAAACAAGTACAAAATTCTCATGGTAATAAAATTCATGGTAAGGTAACCTTTTTGCAAATATATAAATATATAAGATGGTAACTGACCTTATTTGGGCAAACCCTGTAATTAATATTACAAACACAACCCTAAACCAATTTGAGAAATAAATTTGAAAATAAAATAAATGGAATGTTAACTTGTTTGTGCATGGCAATATTTAAATATTAAAACCATGAGATCTACATGGAAATCAGCCAGCTCCAAACATTAATTACATACATAAATAGGGAAAATGTATTTTATAATTTAATCAGTATGGCCACTTGAGCCTGCTTTATTGCAAATAAATATATTATATAAATATAACCCTCATTTTATCATTTCCCATCAAAACCCTAAACCTATTTCATAACTAAATTTAAAAATGACATAAATGGTATGTAAACTTATTTGTTGCCGTGTTCAAATGTTAAAACCATGAGATCTTCTGCCAGCTCAAAACATTAATTACATACATAAATACGGAAAATGCATTTTATAATTTAATCAGAATGGCCACTTGAGCCTGATTTAGATACTTATTGAAAATAAATGTAACCCTCAATTTAACATTTCCAATTCAAACCCTAAACCTATTTCATAACTAAATTTAAAAATGACATAAATGGTATGTAAACGTATTTGTTATAGTGTTCAAATGTCTGAGATCTACAAGACCAGATTTTTCACCATCTCAAAAAAAATTAATTATATAAAAAGGGAATGTTTAACTTTTGTACTTTAATCAGAATCGCCACTGCTGCTAGAAGTGGATATTTCATCACCTTCACTTGATTTTAGCCTATTGTAGATGGCTTGAAGCCTCGCAAGAAGACCCTTGTAGTCAAAGGTGCCTCTAGCCTCTCCAAAAGGATCCTTAACAAACAAATCTTTAAAAGTCAAAAATGGGTGAACACAAAACACGAAAACATTTTTGTGGTTGATTAACAATGATGCAATTAAAAAACCATCACCTGCATTGCACATCCACTAAATTGTAGTTTGGCCTTGACGGCAGATTCATAATATTCATAGAATTGTATAAAAGAATGGTTCATGGCTTCCATAAAAGGCTTGGGAATGTTCAAGCCATAGTCATTCTCCAGCATGCCGCAGACAGCTACACGGATAGTTTCGTACTGTATAATCTCATTATATCTCCTGCTATCTCCAGGAAATCTCTCCTAAAAGCACATTGATACAGTGTATTGCAATTTTTCTCCCGCTGACTTACTCTTTCAAAACCAGGTTCATTATGGTAAGGCTTTTCAGTCAGAAGGCTTTGAATGGAGATGAGGACACTTGAGATTGTGAGTGCAGGGCTCCAAGGCGGTCCAGACCAAGTCCTGCAATAACCAAATTGCACCGTCTAACATTTATTCTCTTTACAAATAACAAACAATAATTACCCCAATATACTGATGCACACCTTTCCACACTTGTATAGGTTCGGGTTAAACCGCACGGAACCACCTGCTGTCGTCATGAATTTAACCTTTGGTGGTTTGATAGGATAATCGGGAGGGCATTTGACAAGGAAATAAAAGAAACCACCAGTGTAAGGTGTATCAAACGACCCGGTGATGAGGGCGTGAATCAAAGTGATGTCCTTTTCATCCTGGATGACAAAGATCCCAGGCGGTGGATCTTGATAAATAGCAAGCATATCCCTGAAAAACAAATCATTTACACAATTTGTTGTTTAACGAGATACAACGGTGCTGAGCTTATATTTCACTCTACAGCACGCATAGCACATGATATTCAATCAATATCCATCGAGCTGTTGAAACAGTTTCATGCTCAGCATGCAAGTGCAAGGTTCAACATGTCTCTCTCAAGTATGAAAAAATGTGATTAGTAAATTTCTAATCATTTTAAGTGATTATCCCAGACAGAATGGCCACTATAAGTGTTAAATTGGCAAGACATGTCTGAAAGATAAAACAAACAGGATGATCATGATATCACATACCACTGAGGATGATTATGGTACAAAAAAACCATTGTTGGATAGACACCTGTCACAAATGCATAAATTTAAGTGTGAAAAATGTAGCTAGATCTTTTCCAACCATTTTTTCCCACTTTCGATGTTTTGGCCTGTCAAAAATGTTTCAGCATAAATATATGTTAAGTAATTATTAGTGAAATGATGGAAGGAGGTCAGTAAGGATGTAACTTTTAGGTTTATCATCCCTGATTAAATGGCCATTGAAAGTGGTGAAATCAGCAAACATGTCTGGCAGACAAAACCAAATAGGTCATGATGATGGTGCCATAATAAACTCATAGTCTAATTAAGACATGTCTTAAGACACATATATTTAACTGTAAAAACAGTTCTTAAATCTTTTCCTATTATATTTATATGCTACCTTTGATGTTTTGGCCTGTCAGGTTAATAAATATACAATGACTAAATATGAAATGATGCGGTTGAGTTGGTGAGATAATTTTTGAGTAGATTATCCCTGAGAAAATTGCCCTTTGAGGTGATGATAAACTCATTGTTTGATTGGCAGTTGTTACAAGATATATAAATTTAAGTGTTAAAAAATGTTGTTAGGTCATTTCCAATCATATTTAAATGCCACCGTCAATGTTTTAGTCAGCCAGGCACATTTTGGCATAAATATACAGTAAATAATTAAATGTAAAATCATGCAGTTGAGTCAGTGAGATGATGACTTTTGGGTTGATTGTCCCTGACAAAATGGCCACTGAAAGTGTTGAAATCGGCAACTGGTAAATCATGGCAACTCAAATATAAATTAAATTAATCCTTATTTCCTTCCTGGTCATAATTGGTCATAATAATTATTCCAATTAATTAAATGTTAAATGATGTGACAGGGTAGGTGAGGTGATGTCTTTTAGATTGATTGTCCCTGATTAAAATGATTATTGCAGGTGTTGAAATGGGAAACATATCCAACAGAAAAAAACAAATAAGACAATCATGATGATCACATACCACTGAGGACGATTATGTTACAATAAACTCATTGATTGAACCTGTCACAAAAAAACATATAATCTTGAAAAAATGTAGGTAGTAGATCATTTACCATATTTTTTTATGTTTCAGCATAAATATAAATTAAAAAATTATATGAGAAATGGTGTTGTGGGGTCAGCAAGGTCATGGCATTTAGGTTGATCATCTCTGATAGAATGATCATTGAAGGTGTTAAAATGGGAAACATGACCAACAGACAAAACCAAATAAGGCAATCATGATGATCACGTACCACTGAGGATGATTATGTTACAAATAAACTCATTGATTGACCCTGTCACAAAATACATATTTAATCGTGAAAAATGTAGGTAGATTGTTTACAATATTTTTTTTTTCAGCATAAATATAAATTAAAAAATGATATGTGAAATGGTGAAGAGGGGTCAAGTAAGGTCCTTGGCATTTAAGTTGATCGCCGTTGACAGAATGGCCCCTAAAGGTGGTAACATCAACAGAACATGACTGACAGACAAATTAAATAGTATAATCATGATGATCACATATGACCGAATATGATGACACAACAATGAACGCATTGTCTGCATGGTACCTGTAATTTAAGTGTGAAAAAATTAAGTTTAGTCGTTTCTAAACATTTTTGTCTGCGTGTCATCGCTGTTTTGACCTGTTAAGATCCATTTCGGCTTCCTGCCATCTTCAATGTGGAATCTGCTGACCAAAATGGCTCGAAACGATTTATCTATAAATTTATCACCCCGAATATTTTAAAAGGAAATCTCATGCTAAAAAATGTTACCTTTAAAGTAAAAATATTGTTTTTTTAATTCTTAAAATATGGGATTTTACCTTTTGACACGAGGGATGCATTGGAGAGACTTGGCCGGGTCTCGGGTCGGCCTGACGGTGTCGGGGGCGGGCGGGCTCTCTTTGGAGGCGGCGGGGGCGGTCGGATCCCAGTCGCCGGGCGGTTCCTTGTCGACGGCCGCTTCCTCGCCGTCCGCTGCACAGGCATCCGAGATTTTCAGCATTTCCTGTGAGCTGGTGCGACCGGCCCACAAATAAAAAGCTGCCTTGCAGCCGATAAAACTCGTAAGATCTCTCGCAGGTTACAATTCGGCGTTTTTGGAGGTTACATTGACATTAACGGCTCTCAGCAATAAATCGATAAACAACTTTATCGATATCACTATGTTTTAAAAACCTGTTGGCGGTATTGGATCCGCGGGTTCACTTTCACTATTACAATTCATGTAACTCCTTCAATCTGATAATTGAATCTGAATTCATCAATCTGATGAAGAACGTTTGATGATTGAAATCCGGATCGCTGTAAACATCAGATCTGTGAGTAGAACCATAATTTACAAAAACATGAATCTACATGATCCTTCATCATTTCTATTAACATAAACCACACTAACGAATGCTGGCCTATCGACTGAGCCTCGCGCATGTTTGATGTGTTTAGTGAAACCAACCAAAACCATGTTCATCAACAACATTGGCACAGTTGGGCAACTGTTTGAACCGTAGTGAAAAATGGCCATAAGCTCTCCAAAAATGTCACAACGATGCCACCAACATATCCGTCACTAAGTCTAAATCCATTGGAAATTCAATTAACTGCGCTCTTTGCACCCAGACCTTAACCCAACCAATCTTTAACCTCACACTTTCATGATGTGTAACTGAGTAATCAAATCAGCCAGCTTGTTATGATGTTTTGGCAATATGGAATGCAATTTAAACTTAAAGAGAAATAAACTTGAAATATTAGGTTATGTTTTCAGTGTTAGAAATATAGACCACTTTTTCACTCACGAATGCTCTGGTCCAAGGTATGGTCCCCAAGAAGAAAGCAAATTCAGTTGTTACTGCCAAGCGTTTAATTTTAAGGTCATCTTCAGGGCAAAAGAATCTTAAATTCTTAAATGACAAGAACAATCTGGATTGCGGTATGGTGTTGATCTGCCATCTTCTCTGACAGGCGGCACTAAGGACCTAGACTCATGCGAGGTGGACGTGGACGCAAACAGTGTTTGAGACTGCGAGGAGGGCCTGGCGGAAGTCATCGACACCTGACCCTGGCAGGGTCCTTGGGCATTCGGGGAATAGAGGCAATGAAAATGTTGGACAGGATAAATAGGGATAAAAGAGGCAGCCACAAAGCCTGCTGCTTCTCGACCTGAATAGATCTATTGTGCTCCCTTGTTTTTTATAACTCACTGGCCAGCTTCAGGTTGTTAATCAGCCTCCATAGCTTTGCCAGCGGCAATCTTGCTTGTTGTTTTTTGTTCTAGTTGCAATAACCTGCACCTACATAGACCTTCACAGGAACAAAGAATGTGTTCTACGGTCTCCTTCTGTTCATGGCAGTATCTGCACCGTGCTTCTTCTGCCTGTACTCCTATCCGGCGCATGTGTTTTCTTAAGTGGCAGTGCCCTGTCAGGAGACCAGAATACCTTCCAGTAATTCTTTTGTAAGTTTTGCGGATGGTCTCTCTATGAATCTCTTCGCGTGCCTCATACTTGTGGTATTATTCCACCAGGTTTTGGACTCATTAAGGATCCATTTTAAAACGTATCCTCTTTTGTGGCAGGGGTAGGGTTCAGGACCCAGAGAGTCCATGTTGGCCCCCGTTTTGGCCAACATGTCAACCTTTTCGTTGCCTCTATGCCCCCAGACTCCCAGTGTCTACGGACCCATGCCAGGGACAGGTCATTGGTGTCGCAGACTTCCGTCAGGACCTCCATGTAGTTCCAAACACTCTTTGCCTTAGCCCCGCCTGAGGCTAGAGCTCTAGGTGCTGCCTGGCTGTCAGAGAAATTGGTTATTTTATAGTTTTGAAGGCTATTTTAAAGTTAGAAGTTTAAAGAGAGAAAAGTGTTTAATTTGTGTGATAGGCCGTCAACGAATGGTATGGATATGTATGTTGGTTTGTTTGTGTTTGACAGAATTCGTGTAGTGTTATTAGTAATAGTAGATGGTGTTAGTGTTGAGTTGTAGTTGTTGATTATTCTGTTGGTTATATGTTGGGTAGTGATTGTTATGTAAGATATGTTTGTATATATTTATGTTCTTGTGGTGAAAAGTTACACGGCTCAGGGTTTGTAAGTAGCGCTTTGGCCGTTCTCGCTTACCAATTACTGATTATCTTTGTCATTTTTCTGTTCTTCCTGGTTGAAATAACATTTGTTTGATTTTTAACGAGTTTTATTTGTTTATATGTACAGGAAAGGGGGTCAGTCTACAACCTTCAAGAGGTATTAAATATCTAATATAATTCTTCTCAAATCCAACTAAAGCCACATTATAATATACTCACTAATCTTTTAAGACGTGTAATTTAAAGAAAATGACAATCAGCAGTTATGTCTCTTTCATTTTTGCCGTTTAACGAATAAGCACTGTTTATTTTCCATAGAGTTTATTGCCCAAATAACTTTATTTTTCAGTCCTATGGAAGAAAAACCAAAACATTTCACACCAGTAATACTTAATTTCGTTCTTTATGGATTGAAATAATAATTGCTTGGTTGTTGTAAAATTATATTTCATTATTTCATATAATACAAACAGAACGATAATACATACAGATAATAAATGAAATATTATTGCACAGGGACTGCCCTATTTGATAAGTCTATTAGAAAGTTTGCCTTCTATAGAAAATTAATAGAAAAGTCAAACTAAAATTCCTATATTTTGTACATTTACGCTATTATAAATAAGTCATGACTTGAGATTTCCCTTCGTTTTCATCTTAGGGAGAAGAGTAATAAGGAAAATGCGACAAGGTAAATGAACAAGTTAAGATCCAATCTTACACCACTGCTCACCTTGTAGGGGCATTTCAAATACTTACAAACCCGTGCTTCGACAATTTGCCGTTGCTTTAAGATTTTTTTGGCATCATCTATGTTGATTCCAATGTGGTTTTCATTGTTAAACTCCTCGAGCTGGAAATTTTTAAAAGCGATCAATAAAACAGAACAATCTCGTCATGGATAGCAACATACTTTTTGAATAAGTGACGAATCAACGCCACCGTACAAAACAGTGTAGAAAAGACTTGGTACTGTTACAAACCTGAAACAAAAAAACTGTATTCTAAAACAACATTAACAAACAACATTCTTTAAACTCTACCACTACATACCATCATAACTACCTTTGTCGTTAAAATAATTAATTACTTTTAAACTATTTAATTACTTTAATCTGTGATAGTTTTTATTGTGCATTTAAATGTACAATTTCTTTTATTTGTATAATTAATTTTGGCAAGTGGTTTTTTCCCGAAAACAAAATTAATTAATTAAGCATGGTTTCATTGGCTAATGAGAAGGAATCAGAAGATTCTCCCTTTCGAGTCTGTAGAATATGTGACAAATACACTGGCAGGCAAAAAATTCCACTCACTTTTAATATAACATGATTTGAATATATGAGGCGTTGCGGATATGAAGGGCGAACTCGACATCAGGTTAATTTTTTTTTTGGTCACCATCCGAATCTAGCCACTTCAGAGAATGTACAGTTATAGCTTTCATGTTGAGTTCGCCCTTCGTATCCGTCTGAAATATGAAGAGAATGATACGATGCTAGTTGGATTGTAGTTGGAAACTGCCATAGGCGGGCGGATACTAAGGGCGAACTCAACACCGCTCCTTGCCCTTTTCTTCGCGCTCCACTGTATGATACAATCCTTCGTTTAGTTTGCATAAAACGCTTGTCTCGTGCAGTGTTTATTTTGTTGTTACTGTTATCGTGATCTTATTGTGTGCAGTAATGGATGTTAACAATAATAGTGCGTTTACTGGATTCTCCATACGTTCCGTTACCGTGGTCAACATACTTTAATAATATTATTGAAAATAATCAATCTTCCATGCCCATGCTCAACGAGGAAACGGAAGATGATCAACCCGATTATGAGGATTAGAAATTACAAAAAAAATTAGAAAATTAAAAATTTAAATTAAAAAAAAGAAAGAAAAAATTAAAAATTAGAAATTACAATTCGTTTTCAGTCATTTTAATATTATTTTAAATGTACGTATGTTTTCAGAATACAGACTTTATAAATAAAATGGGTGTTTTTTGATTAATTGAAGTTCAACCAAATTCCTGACCAATCTCTAGATGGGGTAACCATTAATAAACAAAAAATTAGGCATCCTTCAACGAAAACAGATTTAATCTTTTTTGTTGAGTTCGCCCTTCGCATGTCAAAGGAAAAATTATTTTCAAATAAGTTTTTCTCAACACCTCCTTTTGTTGAGTTCGCCCTTCGTATCCGCAACGCCTCATATATTTTTATATATTAGTCAAAGTTTTACGTTTCTTAATGTTTAATAATTGAGTTTTTGTCTACATAAGTTTAAAAAACTATAAATTGCCAGGAAAAAAAAGGAGAGATAAAAGTTCTTTTAATTTACATTTCAACATTTCTTTTCCCGTATTTCCTCCTCTTGCCTTGATTATTTCTCGAAGTCACCTCAGCATACTTTCTACCAGTCTGGAAATGTCTCTTTGCTGGAGGTTAACCCATTCTTCACGAAGAGTCCTTTTGAGGTTATCACATAATGCTTGATGGGGTTCATATCTGGAGAACGGGCTGGCCAGGCCAAGACCCTGATGTTATGCTGTTGAAGGTACGTTCGTACTAAGCGAGCGACGTGTGGACGGGCATTATCGTGCATTAGAATAGGATTGTCGCTTATTTCATCGAGGATAGGCAACGCATGATGCTCCAAAATTTCATCCACATAGCGAGTGGCCGTTAAAGACTCTCCACGAACGACAACAAACTCAGTGCGACTCTCCACTGAGATTCCCGCTCACACCATCACCGAGCCACGTCGAAAAGGTTGGCACTGGGATAAATTACAGGCTTCGAACCTTTCATTTCGCCTTTCCTACACTCTTTCACGCACATTTGGAGATGGTAGAGCAAATCTGTACTCATCTGCTAAAAGTACAGCAAACCAATGGCTGAGTTCTCGAGCAAATGCGAGCCCTGCAACTCTGTGTGTTCTGGTCCTTTTACGGGGCGAAAAGCCATCAGTCCATACTGCTTTAATCTTCGTGAGGCAGAAATTCAGAAATTTGAATACCTCGAACTTCTTGGAGCTGATGAATCGCTTGAACAACAATAAGGTGGCGGTTTTGCAAAATTCTCAAAGTCAAAAAACGGTCATCCTTTGGTTCTTTTACCCTAGGGGGTCCAGAACCGGGACGTTTCTCGAAAACGTATAACGGCGTCTCGCAGAGTTTCGTAGGGAACTCCGATGGCAATGGAACGTACATCATCAATGAGTGCCACACCAACGCGCAGTGGCATTTTTAAGCTTAAAAATTGAAATTAAGACAACAAAAATTAAAACTAAACAGTTTATTGCTTCAATATTCAAATGAGACTGAAAAAACATTTTAAATTCTGAAAATAGTAAACATTGAAAATCCTCTATCCTTGTTTTGGATTAAGGATTAATTGTGTTTACCTATTTATTGGTAAAAACATTGCGATAAACTAAGCGCAGAATTTTCTTTTATTGAGAAAATAAAAATAAAAAATTAATCGGGTGGAATTTTTTGTCTGTATTTTCAAGTAATAAACAACGCAATTTTTCGATCATGGTAAGTAAAATGAATATGTATATTTATATTACTTCGCCTTTTTTAAGATGACATCCCTGCTTTCGACCAATAATCTAAAAGCGATCTCCGCGCCTCCGGGAAAACTGCTAACTTTTATGAACATATCAGTTAGAAACTCTTTTCTGACTTCGCTGGGTTCCAAGGTTTCGTTCACTAACCTGTAAATTGTACGTGTTATTTTTACTTATAGTTAGTTTTAAAATGCCAAAATAGTTATTTCATGGATTTTCATTTGGATACTTTTTGCTTCCATATTTTAAATATTTTTTTAAAGCAAAGTGTGGTTTTAAGTTGTAGGTTGAGGTTATTAGTTGGTGTCCCGAAGACATGATAGCTCAAGTGGTAAAGTGCAGGGGCACTAATCCGGTTGAGGGTTCGATTCCCGCTCGTGACTAATTATTCAACTCAAACACACTTTGCATAAAAAAATAAATCAATTAAAATAGTTAACATTGCTTTAATAGAACCAACTAAAACATATATATAATTATTGTATTACGTTAGTTGTACAAAAAGTTGTCAATTTTCAGTATAATTTTCTCAAAATCTAGTCTGGTCTATTACAAACAATGCTTTTCGGTTTTGATCTTCTTAGTATGTTACAAACTCTTTGCTAGTGCTTTAAAAAAAAGTGAATTGGTCGTTTTGTACTATTCTAAATTTTACACTTTTTTTCTACGCAAAAAAATTTATTTCTTAACTCCTGGGAATTTTTTTAAAAGAATTGCTCACTACGATTGTTTGTCCATTATTGTGCTACAAAATAAAAAAATATTGTTTCAATACGATAAAAGCTTTTGGTGAAAAGCCTTCTGAAAGGTGAAAAATTATAAATTTTTAGACGAAACGATTTTCTGATCGAGCACGAATTTTTCCCGTTGCTGCCAATATTAATACATATAAATGTCCCACCGATTCCTCTTGGGGAGTTTATATAATTTTGTCCTGCTAATTTCTCGATCCAAGCAAAACGGGCCCAACCCTGCATCCAAATTAACAGAAAACAGAACCCCAGAGGTGTTGATCGGACGTGAATACAAAGGTACCTTTTTATAATACAAATCCGATACCAAATAAATTGTTAATACTATAAGAAAATAGTAACAATTAGATCAAATGAAATATATTTCTTCTTTTCTACAAACAATCGATTCTTTTCAATTTATGAAAACAGAATTTTTGTCTTTTTAAAAACCATATAAGTATATTTATCAGATCATAAGGATAACAAGAGTGGACAGATTCACTGCTTACTTTCAAAACGATCCACTGTGATTAAGGACTTTAATTCCGCAATTTTTATGATCCCACAGTTTTAGCTCTCTCTCGTACAAAAATCCTAAAAATGGGGTCCCTTTTTTTAAAGCACTGTACGACTGACTATTCATGAAGTCTAAATCATGTAGAAAGTTTTACATTTTTAAATTATTTAGAAAGTATGTTTTTGTATGTATGTAAATAAAAGTTGAGAATCTTCAAAAAGCACAAGAGGAGGCGAGTTTGAAGTTCGTCAAGGCAAGATAAACCGTAACACTTGCTTTGCAACTTTCAAACTGTTATTTGTAGCCCATTTAATGTTTGAAGCCTTATAAGATTAGTTCATTCTGTGCAAAAAATGTGTAATAGAAATAATAGGTGGTCTAAACAATTTTTTTTTTAATTTGGTCCGAAACCAACGAAACATGAACTACATAATTAAGGGATAATTATGAAATGCTACAATTAAAAAAACTTGTATTAGTTGTACTTATGCTTTAGTGGAAGCTGCACTTTTGTTAATAATGTAAAGTTAAAATAATTTTATTTTTCCTCTAAAACTGTGTCTTTATAAAACATTGTAAATACAACTTTTTCAACCTGTGTTAAAACATAAAGGATTCAGCTTGTTGGGGCAACATGATCAATATTTATATATTCAAAGTTAATATTTAGAAATCCTAATGCATCTTAATATTTTGAAATTTTGACAGAAACAAGAAAAATACCTCTTCAAATTGTATTCATTCCTGGTGCATGCGAGGTTGAGTAAAATCATTAGCTTTTCTCCTGGAAGCCTGGATTCTTTATATTTTGTAAATAACGTTTCCCATGTTTCTGTGTCGCCGTATTTTATCATGGTGCACATGAGGGCGTCGGCCATATCGGGCGATCTAAAGTAAAAAAAAAATCATTAACGTTTTGAGTAAACTATTATTGCTGAAAATTTACCCCTGAAGAGCAGTATCGTTATTGTAGTAGTATTGGAGGGTCTCGTTGCAGATTGGGTGTTCGTAGAGACAGGCGTGTTTCATGACGTTCGTTTTGTGAAGTTTCGTCGGATGATCGTCGTCGCTAAGATTAGTGAAATCAATCGAGCTTACCAGGTTGTCGATCAGCGACCTGACATACCACTGGACAGTTTTAAATAAAATAACATTATCTATGCCAATTATTATTTGTTTAGCCTTTAATATGTACATTATGAATTGAGGTAAAAATATCTTACCTTCCAGGTCTCGATATTTTTTGAACTGTAGAAGGCGACACTTATCCCTTGTAATTTTCGCAAAGCAGTTTTCCAGGGAATGAAATCCGTCTCCTCTGTCAGATAATCGATGAATTCGAAGGCGACGTCTTCTTGTAAATGTTCAGAATCAAGAAGGGAGAATGCGTCGTGTACAAGTTGAGACCTTGTCAAGGGGTTGAGCTGAGGATTCGTTAGCATGTCTTCTTTAATCGCCTTCCAGTTATTTTCATCGTAATTCACTTGGGAATAAACTAAAGATGGAAGTTGATTATAATAGAGACTTTATCATTTAAGCAGGGAACTTACCTGTTTGGTTTGGATTTACCAAATACCATTTTCCCATGTCTTCAATCTTGACGGGGAACGTTAAATCCGCCTCGCCCCCGATCCAAAACAGATCCATCGGGCTGGATTTAGGCTGCTCCGTAATCACTCGTATTGGAATGTACCACGTTTCAAATTCTTCTTTCGTTTTATCCGACTTGGACTGAAAGTACGTTTGGATTCGTAAGCAAAAGCAAACACGATATAATTGACCTGACCTACCTGGTAAAATTCCAAATTATCTCCTACCCTTCTGACGTTAAGTATCGGAAACCCGGGTGACGTTGTCCATTTGTGTAAGACTTTGACCAAAGGCGGTGCAGAACCCCCCGCCCCGTAATACTTCGACAGGGATGAGTAAAGCTCATCAGGGTTCGAAAGTCCGGACTGATTCCTGTATAAAATTCACGTCAATACGTCTTACAAAAGTCAAGCTATATTGGACGACTTACACACATGTGTTGAGAAATGTCCTGACTCCGTTTTGAAATGCCTCCCTTCCCATAAAAGAGGATACCATGTGCAAAATAGAAGCGCCTAAATGTGAAAAGCGATACTTAAATTGATTACAAAATGACGTAATTTATAAAAATACCTTTTCCATATGTAATAAGGTCAAAAAAAGGTCCACCGCTCTGTGGTACCAAAGGGTGCCATTCTCGGTCTGGCGCGTCGTCGTTCATCGCGACATGAAGCACGTCGGTGACAAACTGCTCGGGCAACCTCCATTCTGGTTTAATCTAAATTTGAAAAATACAAGTTTTTTTGTAGACTGAATTTGGTGAAAATATTTACAGTCTACGCACCATGTCAACCAGTAAATATTCCAAATACCTGGCAAAACCTTCGCTCAACCAGATAAAGTTCCATTCCGAGGGGGTCACCAAGTTGCCGAACCACTGGTGGGTAATCTCGTGCGCCGCTAGTAGAAAGTTGTCCTGCAATACTTCCGTGGTGTCTGTTGCCTCGTCGAATAGAAGCTTGTAATCCCTAAAGCGAAAATTGTGGATTTGTCGTTTTAAAATTTAATTCACTCAGCTTCAATTAATAACCTGAATTGAACAATGCCCCAGGATTCCATCCCGTAGGAGTACAGGTCCGGAATGGCGAGGCAGTCCAATTTCACCAAGTTTCCCTGCGCGTACGGGATCCCGACGAAACTTTCAAATTTCGACACCAACTCGGGGATGACTGAGATGGCGAATTCCGCCGCTGACTCGAGTTCGTTCTGGGCGTAAACGGAATAAGTGATGTTGCCTACTGATTTAGTCTTCACCGCCGTGAAAGTCCTGTTGTCAAAGACCAGCCAAGCGAAAGTATAAATCGGCATTGTAGGTGTTTCCAAAAACGTTATCGTCTTCCATCCTTCTCTACAACCAATTACAAATATACTGTCACTAAAACTAACCATATATCACAAAATTCACAATTTCTAAATTTTAATATAAACAATTACTGAAATGGTTCAAGGAGACAACATGTATGCGTACCCTTGTGATCGGATGCCTACTCTGATCGCAAGGGTACGCCTACAAGATTTAACATAAAGTTAACAAAAAGCTTAATTTCACAATAAATATAAATTGTTAATCATTTAAATCAAACATTACTTTGGCTTAGAAATATTAGAGAGAGAGAGAGATAGAGAGAGAGAGAGAGAGAGAGAGAGAGAGAGAGAAAACTTTATTCTGGTACTAGAGTCCTTTAAGAATAACAAAAAGGTCACAAACATTTTTACAAAACGGGCACTTGAATTAATGTAGGTTCGACGTTAACATCGAGAAAATAAGTTGAACTAAATTACATTATACAAAATATAAAAAAATAGAAATAATAGTAGCAAATAAGAATTTAGGGAAAAGTAGTAATAATAAAAAATTGTCTTTTGCGAATTTACACACAAACTGTAAACTTGAAAGTTGAGAAAAGGAAGTTTTCGAATATAGCAAAAGCACATAACGATATTGTGAACTATGTTGTCTCTGTTTGGAGGGAGATGGGATTTTGCTACAGGAGGCATTTAAAAGAATAAAGGAGACAGCTTTGCGGATTGGCTAGATTATTGGAAGAATATTTGAACTGAAGTGGCTTGAAAATATAGTCGATGAGAGTTATGGATTGGTAAAGGAAGGAGGCTAGGGAATACTTTCTACGGAAGGAGGGATAGATCTGAATACAGGTGAGTCTCTAGATATTCGGGGGTGGGGGGGGAATAAATCTGACACAACCATTCATCAGTATTTTCAGATGCTCTTCTTGTTCCTCCGAATGTCCGCCATAAGCGACACAACTGTAGTCGAAGATGAGGGAGGAGACAAGGAGTTTACGAGTGGTGAAAGGTAGAATGCTATAAGGAGCAGGACTAGCGGAATTGAATGAGGTATTCAATATAGCATTAGGCAATTTGGGAAATATGTGGTTTCCAGGAAAGGTTTTGATCGAAGGTAAAACCGAAGTTTTTAACAGTGGAGCAGAAGTAAATAGTTGGTTGACGAAGATGAAAGGAGGTAGGTATTTGAAGCGGTGAAAATATCCTATAACAATGGCTTTGGACTTTCTAGCATTTAATTCTAGGTAGTTTTTATGTGCCCATTCGTTTATGGAATTCGGATATTCCTGAATTCTGGGGATAGCCAAATCTTCGGTTCGGAGGGATGGAACTTACAAATTTGAAAGTCGTCGGCATAGAGGTCGTAATCGCGGTGCTGAATGGAGTCGGGGAGATCATTGATATAAATGCTGAACACAAGAGAGGAAATGATAGTCTTGAGGATTACCTGAAGATAAGGGAAGGAAGGAGGATATGTATTCATAAGGAAAAGTCACTATTATTAGTAACTTTTCCTCCAATTCAAAGCTAAAAAAATTTTCATTTGGCTCAATGTCACCTTTTGTCTCTACAAGTTGATAATGTGCTTAACGTTAAACAATATACGAACTGAAAATATCCTTTGCTTACTCGTTTGATTCGACTTTGCTGGATGGTGTATTTGATATCACGGTCCATTTTTCTGGGACGGTGAACGTCAGTTGAAACGGTGCTCTTAGCTTGAGGATATCGAAGCAAGGGAACACAAAACTTGCCTTATCCGGTTCGAATTTGGTGAGAGCGTATTCCCTGTTCGAAAAGTTTTTGTCAACAATTACTTTTCTAGAAATAACACTGTTAATATTTACCATAAATTCCCTTGAAGATCGGCGTAATTCCCCTTGTAAAAACCGTCCAGTCCGTCGCTAACATGGCCTTCGAATTCTAGGCTAAGCGTGTAATGGTAAAGATTGAAGAAAGGGCTCAAACCTTCGACCACAACAAATTTGTTATTTTCTGAAGATAGTTTGTGAGGAAAGTCGAACAATCCGTCCACAGTTATGTTGGACGACAGGACCTTTAGGCCCATCGCGTTGAGGTACAGCTTCTTCGGAGCCAACATCGTCTTGAATTTTACGCTGACAGTCCCTTCGAGTAAAACGAATAATAATTTACGATTCATGTTATAGTATTTTGTACATAGATTGCCGAGTGACATCAAAGAAAGCACAAATAGAAACTAAGATTTTATTCTAATAACGATAACCAATGCCTAAATTCAATGTACTCGGTGACATTGGGGGGGTCCATTTTTCTTACTTTATAGACATTTTTGTTTTCTAGTAGTGTTTTCATTTTTTCATTTTAGTGCGATTTGTCCATAAATTGGATGATCTTTGTCTGATTGATCCAGATTTTAAACATTGACAACTTCGGTTCTGACGATATTTTTTTCTTTTAGATAATTTATGCCATTAACTATCATTTCCACGTCTGTAATTAAATCTTTGACTGGAGAGTTACCCTTTTTATATGGAAAATTATACATGGGAACTAAACCTAACATGCTGTTCACACTAGGGATTGTTATTGGGTTGTCCGGAAAATAATGCAGGATTTTAAGTTTTCATTAAAAAAAATCTATATAAAATATTCTGTTTACGTTTACAGGATTACTCATTTGTATGAATGTCAACACTTATTAATCCTCTTCCAAATGATATTGTTTGTTTACCTCTGTAGCATTCCGCTACTTGGAAATAATTCAGTCATCCTTATAATGTCAAAGCGAGAATTTCGTACGATTTTCTTTTACGAGTTTAAACTCGGCCGAAGCGGAGCCCAAACGGCTAGAAACATTAACCAAGTCTGGGGCGAGGGTTGTGTTAATGAGTGCACTGTGCAAAGGTGGTTTAAAAAATTTCGGGAGGGAGATTTCAGCCTTGAAGATGAAGAAGGTCGTGGAAGGCCTTCCTCTCTTAATGATGATGTTCTGCGATCAGTGGTGGGTGCAGAGCAACTCAAAGTCAGTAAAACGACCGTCGCTGACCACCTCAAGGCGATTGGAAAAGTGAAAAAACTCGAAAATTGGGTTCCACACTCATTAAACGATCGCCAAAAAAATCAGCGCTTTGATGTTTGTGCATCACTTCTTTGTCGAAACAAAAATGACCCATTTCTGGCCAGAATTGTTACATGTGACGAAAAGTGGATTCTCTACGATAACACTAGACGTTCTGGACAGTGGCTCGACAAAGGAGAAGCTCCAATACATTTTCCAAAGCCCCCAACTCATCAAAAAAAGGTAATGGTTACGGTATGGTGGGCTTCATTTGGTTTAATACACTACAGCTTCTTAAATCCTGGCGAAACCATCAATGCTGAATCATACTGTAACCAAATTAATACCATGCATCAGAAATTGGCAGTAATGAAGCCCTCTTTGGTCAATCGGAAAGGGCCCATTTTGTTGCATGACAACGCTCGACCACATGTGTCACGTGTAACGTCACAAAAATTATTGGAGCTTGGCTATGAAACTTTGCCTCACCCACCCTACTCTCCGGACCTCTCGCCTACTGACTACCATTTTTTTAGACACCTGGACCACTACTTAGAACACATAATATTCAAAAATCAAACGGAACTGGAAAATGCATTTATTGACTTTATCAATTCTAAAAATTCTGAATTCTACTCAGACGGAATTAATAAGTTACCAACACGTTGGGAGAAATGTATTGAGAGTATGGGAAATTATTTTGATTAAAGAACATTGCTTTAAAGTAACTAGTTTCTTTTTTTTTGTTTAATACCAAAATCCTGCATTATTTTCCGGACAACCCAATACATTAGTAAGATTTACCACCTGTTTCTATAGGTGGTATGTACTTGAGCATGGTTTAGTTTTAAGAATTTTTGTTGAGAATTTCACACTGTTTTTTTTGTTTTTTTTTTGTTTTTTTTAAATATTGATCACTAAACTTTTGTTAGTTGGATAAGTATGAAGAAGGGAGGAGAGAGTAAGAGATAAGGGAAGATAGTCCTTAAACCAGACTTTTAGTATCTTTTTTTTTAGTTTTTCAAATGTCCGTACAGGTGTTTTTAAATCTATGTTTAAATATATTTTTTTTTACTTTTAACTCTTCTTTATAAATTAAATGTTTGGGATGATTGGGACAACCTGGTTCTTTGTGTGGGAATAAGTTCTTTGGTTATTTACAATATCTGTTGGAGAAATTCCGTGGGTTCTACATTTAGAAGGAACCACTGTCTATTTTTGCTGTTTATCATTTTTGTTAGTGCTAGAGTATTACTTTATTTTCTCATGACATACTGAGCCAAATTCTTCCTTTATCCCATTGTAGAAAGTCATTGTGATGGAAAGACGAACCCCTGTGGTCAATCATGTAATGGTGATCGACCAGCTATTACCTACAATATATTTGGTAGGATCAATGGACCACAGCTCCGATCCCACTTGATATATTGTGAATAGTAGCTGGTCAATCATATTTACATCAAAACCTAAATTGTTTGTCCTGTAGGTGTAAAGCGTGAAGTCACTTACAAAAACTTTTTTGAAATTAAAATATAGGCCGTCACTTCTAAACTGTACAGTACATTTATTTTCCCGATTCTCGATGGTATTCCACAGGCTGGTCTACCCACTGTCTCTAACACTTTCATTTTTACCTTTGATGATGACACATCAATACTCACCTCCGATGTGATGATTCCGTTACAAATTCACGCAATTTACAAAATCGCTACACACACTATTATCCTGGCTCCAACAATGGATAATGAGGTTGATGATGCTAAATCGAAATATATTGTTTTAATCCATAACAAAAACAACTCTCCCTCCTTTATATTTCTATCTTCACATTCCCTTCGCGAAAAACGTACGATAACTTGGGCTGTACCTCGACAATCGTCTTGGAATCCTTATACAAGACTCAAATGTACAAATTTAAATGAAAGTTCAAACTGCTAAACAGATTACTTGACAGTTGCCAAGTTGGTGGTGAACTAACCCATCACTGGATGGAGCCATTCATGCCTTACATACCTATTATGCACGTTCACATAATACTCTAATAATTTCAACTTTTTTGCTTGTTGCATAATGAAAGTGCAGTTGCAAATAAGTAAATGAAAAGCAGCCTATTTGTAATTATGTCGGGTTCGAATGCCGGAACCTTTACGTTACAGTGATGAGCGCCGTGTCATCGCCTAAACCGTTGAGGCCACGGTCCGCATCCCCTATGTAATTTTCTGTACGCTCTCAACATAAACTATGTACATTTCACCAATCATAAAGAAAAAAAGAAAAAATCGTGCAGCATAAACGCATTCGCACCATAATCCGATAATTTCAGGTTACAAAAAATTACCTTTGCGGCACAAGTATGGAATCCACAAGATTTAAGAACAACTATCTTATAATTTTATCAATAATATTCTCAATAAGCAATTTGGATGAATATGGTCGGACGGATAATAACAGTAATATTGTAATACAAGGGCAATGTAAGATACAACAAATTATGTTTTTCAATTTAATGGAGAAATTGGCTCAAAGTCTCATATTTGCAATTGCTTAAAATTTGGCTGTTTTTATGAATTTTTAAACAAAATATTAATTAACAATCATAAAAATAGGTTTTATATATTGTATTCGGAACCACTGAAACAATAGTTGTCAAGTATAATATTAACCTATCTTGTCTATCTTTTTTTCTAAAACATTTGGTTACAACAAACTTACACCTACTGTAAATAATAAATTTTATTTATTTTGAAAGCGCCTAAATTTGCCAATTTCAATATAACTGATTAATGAAATTACTCATAACAAGAGGAAACAGACCTTGGTGCTAAGAGGCAACGTGTTAGACAAATTAAAATAAATGGTAAACGGCTGATTACTTCAATAAACCCTACTTAATTAAAAGAGCAGACGAGCAACATTAAAGGGTACAAAAATGTAAACAAACTAACACTACAAACTAACACAACAACGTGACAAATTCAAAAAACTAAAATAAATAAATAAATAAAATAAAAGAGAAAATTACTGTTCTCTATTTGACTAATTCGAAACCCTATTTAATACAAATAAATTAAACTATTATATTCTTTGTATTTTGCTTAAAAGATAAATGACATTTAATTATATATTTTTGATTTGTTCATTTACATCAATTTAATTATAGAATTAAAGATCATATATTATCATCAAAATACTTGTTTATCACAGAAACATATTCCAAAAGCAACTAATGTAGTTATATTTATTTATTGATTATTTGAAATTCTAGGTTTTAATTTTGACTCACACCATTTAGATTACTGCTTATTTCATATACTTAGACAAAAATTATCATATGTTATGCTGATACTGATTTTTCGATTGTTACTAAGAATTTAAGAAATCTTGCCTTCTAAAAAGTTCAAATTGACGAATCAAGACGAATAAATGCTAAACACTTAAGACAAAAACCAGACGAGGTATTGAATGTTCTTAAGAAAAATCCCACTGTATAAATTAAGAAAATTTTTATCCAAATCTGTTGACTATAAAATTAAATTGTCGGACTATTTTTGTAGTATTTCTTTATTTTTAATTTCAGTTAAACATTTTAATTCCTTGCAGATTTATTACTAGCCTGTTCGTTTTATCGAACTTGTGTCTGCTTACAAATAGGAAACGGCCATTCATTACTACCCATTTGGCCTCACGTTAATTAATTAATTTGTATATTTTAACAATTAAGTAAATTTTTTTATACAGTTAAGATGTTAATTGTTTATATGTTTTTCAATATAATTAGTGATGATCATTTAAAATTGAAATTATATATTTAAAAAAAAAAACAGGAGTAAGCTGACTTGAAAGATAACGCATACTACTGTCGAGAAATACTTTGTTTTCTTCGGGACTGCAGAACTTAAATTAATGCTTTAAAAGGTTAACAAATGTGGATTTATATTCAAAATTTTAGCATCTGTAGTTTCTAGTAGAATGAAATATTCATTACCGCACCAATATATCTCTCAAAAGATCGACAAAGTAGCTAAGTATTTTATAATTGGTCTCATTCTAGATTGTTATTTGCTATGCTATTATATATTTTTAACCAGTGTTTTATGATTCTAAGTTTTTTCACATGAGAGTTCAAGGGGATAATTTTTCCTTGCAGAACTGTAGGTATAAATGATTAATGTATGAATCGGCTCACCTTTGTATGAGAAATCCGTATCATTTAGCTTCATCCAAAGCCTGTAGCTGTTGACAACGATGTCGTTGTCATTCGAAATGCACTCAGTTTCCAAAGCCGCGAGTAGCAAGATTAGAGCGGTTAGCATCTTAAATCGTTTCAAGGGGAGAAAGCTACTGGCGACTGATCTTCTCACGAAAGAATAAAGCAACCGTTATCTTTTCAGATAATTTTTATTGCATTTGAAACATCTCTGGGTCTCTCGCACAATTAGCTCAGAAAGGCGTTACATCATCTCGCCTGCTTTGCAGCTAAACTCGCTCGATTTGATAATGGGACCGTGGATGGCTTCTTCTCCTGCCTTGGGCACATTTGAAAAAAACAGAAACTGGGGACTTGGAATTTGGCCGAGGATGTTGGATAATTGTAGAATGAACCAATTCCCACCCGACCTCGCTTTCCTTATTAATTTACATCCGGTGATGTGTTTTTCGTTCGTCGTTTGAGCTACAAAATACAAAACTATCATACTTTTTTTTCACAACGATCGCAATGTGTCACAACGAAACGTGGGGATGGGATAATAATATACAAAAATCTTTTGCTATAAAGTGCAGGTAGGGAGCACACCCATTCTAGAGATTTATTTTAATATTTGCATTACTATTATATTCTAGAGAAATTTAGAGAAAGTTAGAAATATGTGTGTTCCAGAGAGAGAGAGAGAGAGAGAGAGAGAGAGAGAGAGAGTTATAGGCTGACTAGTTTCGGAGAAAACCTTGATTGACACTGCTATGTTTACACCCTGCATATATGAACTTGCACATAGATATACATGGTGGTTCAGCATAAACCCGAAAAAACATCTGGGTTATAGTACATCGTAAATAGAGTAAAATGCTATCAACTGAACTGTTCTATCTCAATCCTGTTGAATTTTTAGGCGTTTTTTGAACAATGTGTATGGATGTGTGTGTGTGTGTGTGTGTGTGTGTGTGTGTGTGTGCGTGCGTGCGTTTGTGTGTGTGTGTGTGTGAGAGAGAGAGAGAGAGATAGAGAGAAAGATGATTCTCTAGGTCTGTCTGTAAATCACTGTAAAGTACAAAAGCCGGTGGACCACGAAAAGATTATGCTCAACTCTGTACACGAGTGTGCAGTTTTGAACTTATGTAGTCACTAGTCAGTACTGTTCTGACATTAAATTGAATATCGTGGGCATACTCCAAATAAAAATGTTGTATTAGGTTTTACGGTAATAAACGAATTGTTTTATTTTTGAACATTGACAGCTTTGATACGCACACAAAAAACCCAAATCGTTCAAAATTTTAAAATTTTTCGTGACTTTGGAAAATTAGAAATAAATAGAGTTGAAATTGGCAAATTATCTTACAACTGAATGCATATTTTTCGACTATTCCACTGCCATTATTAGATTGTTTTGTTAAGAAATAATCAATTTTAACCATTCCAGAAAGAGCAAACTAAAATAGGTATTGGAAATCTAATTGAAATAATTTTTATCAACTTTTTTTTTAAATCAGCTATTTTTATTCTTTGAGGTATAGAATATATATGCATGGCAATGAAATAACACCTTAAAAATAATCTTTATATATACGCACTTTTGTCTATTTACAATATATCATAATCTCATTAATTTGGTTTTGCAAGGAACACTAAGCCAGAAGGCTGCAATGCCTGGGGAGCACAAACCCCGCTTCCTATCATCCATCTTTATCCAAGCAACTCGTGTTTATACATTTTCTATTCGTGACTGTATCACCTTTAAGATAAAGCAAAGCAAGGTTAGAAATTTAATATGGCAACAATTTCATTCTCGTTTGTAATTAAAATGACAGGTAGAATGGTGAATTTTTAACTATAAAACTGTTCTAAGCACAACATCCTCCTCGTCTGCACGAATAATAGAAGATCAGTCCTATTAAGGCTGCGGCTATGAGAACACCGACCGTGATGAGCGATATGCTGCCTACGGAGAGCCCACCCGACTCTGGAGCTGGCGTTGTAGGAACGGGGGATAAAGTGGATGGGGTTCGTGTTGTTGGTGTTCCTGTTGGCGGTGGTCTCGTAGTCGGCGGTGGTCTCGTAGTCGGCGGTGCTGTAGTTGGAGGTTTTGTAGGCGGAGTTGAAGTTGGAGTATCGGGAGTCGCCGTCGGAGGCAGAGTCGGTCGTGTATCCAATCCTGCATGAATGTCATTCACGTTCTTCATTATGAAACTTTGCTTTTTTTGAAACTTGTCCCGTCCGAGCTTGACAGCGTCCACAAACGGTTTGGCCGCGCCCTTGTGACTTTCCAGAAAGGTCTTCAGCTACAAAATCAATACATTGAACGACAGGAAAGAACTTAAAATATTTGATACTGCTTACCAGTTTATCGTGATAAGTTGTTGATATGTACTCCGTGACTTCGTTCAGCAGTTCGGCCAGTTTGTACGGGCTTTAAAAGACACAATAAAATACAAGAAAATATAGATAAAGCTGGTTTGTGTACCTGATTTTTGTGATTTTCATACTCCTGTCGAGCAGAAAGTAAAGCGCTTGATTTATATGTTCGGCTTTCGAGTAAACCGCTCGGTAAGCTACGGAAATTTTCGAAACAGGGATTTCGCCTTTCTCCAAAAATATCGTGCTAAGATATCTGAAAACATTTTATTTGGTTTATCGAACGAAAGTAAAATAACAAGATAAAACACAAGAAAGAGATATATGAAGAATATTAGTGGTTCAAAATGGGAAAGTATCGAAATAGTTTGCTAACGTGTGGTGAGTAGTGACCGTTAGTCGATAATTATTCAGAAATCGGGAGATCCGGTCTGGTGTGATGTAGGTTTCAGAAAAACATTTACTTTATCGTGCCAACGTTTTGATCTTTGAGATCATCTTCAGGGCCTGGGATTTACAAACATTGTTTAAATTTAACAAATACATGTAGGATGTGGAAAAAAAGTGAATTTATATAATACAAAAAAACATATTTTTTTATATTCGATCAAAGTATTTCTACTCACAATATATTTTTTTGCATTGTATAAATTAATTTTTTTCCACATCCAGCATGTATTTGTTAAATTTAAACAATGTTTGTAAATCCCAGGCCCTGAAGATGATCTCAATAAAGACCGAAACGTTGGCACGATAAAGAAAATATTTTTCTGAAACCTACATCACACCAGATCGCATCTCACGATTTCTGAATAATAATAGTTTGCTAACGTTAAGTTGCCAAATTAACTTCACTTTCAATAAAACAATTTTCTTTCAAAAAAACCAATGACTAGTAAAAAATAATCTACTCTATTTACTTCTAAAAGCAAGAAAACTTAAATATTGACCTTGTAATCGAAATCCATAAATCACAAAGATTGGTATGTTCTTATTTAAGTTACTTTACATGAAAATGCACAAGAAAAACAACATGGCAAACTAAACAAAAAAGTAATTGTTACAAAGGCAAATCAATATGCTTTGTTGACTAAATGAATGGAAATTCTCTTTTGACGATTCAAATCAAAATAAATTCAAGAAAACAACAGGATTTCTTTACTTTCTTATTGATTTGCTGTTTTCTCGAGTAGGACACGCTAGAACATCCAGATACAGATCGAAAACAGGGTCCGTAAGAGTTCGATTCATCAGTTCTTCGTACATCTGCATCCATTCCGTTTCCTTCTGAACGGTCCTCATGCCGGCGCAAACCAGGTTCGTTCTCATGTCGTTCGACGGACTGTGAAATATTTTTATTTTAGTTTTTTATTTCTTGCTGATTGTTCCGTTGGCAAAATTACATGTATTTGTTGTCCTTCATTTCTAAGTAAAGTTTCATCGCTTCGGATCGACACTGCTCGTAGCCGAAGTAGCACATAGCTCCTACTATTTCTTTCCTCAGTATGTCCGTTTTGTGATCAGTGTTATTCGGCTCGAAGCCCAGCGTATGATATACCGCCGACATACGATTGATGACATACGTCTGAAATTCAACGATCAAAATATGAAGGATGAGAATTGATTTTTGTTATATCCGACCTGAAAGTCCTCCTTCAGATTAAACGTAGAATTCGAACTGGTGTAAAATATCCAAGAATACATTTCTTTGAAGCCTTCTATGGCCTTCAACCAAGGTGCCAAAGCCCTCTCGTTGTCCAAATATGTTAGTAAATTAAGAACAAATAAGTAACTGGTTTTTCCGTCCTTCGCCATCCTGAACGCATCGCCTACGAGCTTCGCCCTCGTGCTCGGAGAAAACGAGTTCATATTCTGCTGGAGCGCTTCCCCGTTGAGGTACCAACTCCTCTCGTCGTAGTTGCTAACCAGAGGCACTACCAACAATCATTATATAGTTTATTAAGTGTAATAATCATAAACCGTTTTTAATACCTTTTCCGTCTACTGCCAAAACTACCCAGTCGTTCTCGGACACATTTAATTTTATAGATGACGTTCCGTCGAGGAACCATATCGGGGCGAGGTCTGTCGGGTTGGATCTGGTCGTATACGTGACCGGCATGGCCCACAGAACGGTAGCGTTCTCCCCTTTATCTCCATTCGAATAAACACTCTAAAATTATTCATCATAAGAAAAATGTCAAATATCCATTTGAGTGAGCTTAAATTCGAAGGCTACCTCCGTTAAAGTAACACCGTCGTTACGCATCGACAATTCGATCAAAGGCAAGCGTCTCTGTGTAATCCAAGTGTACAAAAAGTCGTCCATTTTGACAGGTACATTCTTAATAACCATGGAAAGTTCGGCAAATAGAGTTTTTTCGTCTACATGGTCGCTGTATTTACTAAAAAAATAATAATAATTACGAATAAATAATTAACTAAGTATATTGTAACTTGTGATTTTTTTTTTCGACGGCATGTAAAACCTGTTGTTTTGGTCGTTTCCGATCATTTTGGTCTGCCTAAACTAGCGGAAATAAGTAAACCAAAATGATTGGAAACGAACAAATACAAAGTAACCGTTTCTAAGTCAGGCTAAAAACGAACTTTTTCGGCCAAACAAACATCGTACAGCGTCATCATAACTGTAGTTAGATCACTAAATAATTGTTAGACATTAAACTTTTTTAGTATATTACAACTGCGATAAATTAGTGAAGTATAAAAAAGTGAACATTTGTTATATAATAATAATGTAATTATTGGAACAAATAATTCCTTGTTAAAATATGGTAAGATAAGAACGGTTTATCTTACTTTTTATCTAAGAATTCGACTAGAACCATCTCCAACTTGCTCCCTGCGATTAACGTTTCTAGCATAAAAAGAACTGAAGCTCCTGAAAGTGATTTTAATCTGTTAAAATCAAATCTTTTGCATATTTAAATTTGGCCTGTTCCGGAATTTACCTTTTATCTGTGACGATCCCGTTATGAATCTTTCTAGTTCGTTTGTATCTTTGAACGGCGTTGTCGGTTGGACGGAATCGGAAGACGGCTGCCAAGACGTGCTCAGAGTTTTAAAATGGACATCCAAAAGCTTGAATTCGTCCAGATCCCCCCATTTCTCGTCCTATTGAAATAATAAATTATATTGTTACAATGATCGGATCATAATTGATTAATCGTTGGGAGTTCATGCTGTTGAGCCTGTGAAGTCAGACGAGAATAAGCGGACCGGAAACATCCAATTTTGGTGAAGCAACCGTGCAACCCTAGTTCGATTCGTTCACCATCAAGTGAAACATGAGAACACAAAACAGGCTAAAATTGCAACCGGACTTTTTCAATTGTTAGCATTGCAGCACAAAATTAAGTGACCCGGCATAACTGCATCAAAAATATCAAACAAAGTAAATATAATAAAGCCGGTGTATATATTTAAAAAGCAAGGAGCTTTTAAGTATAAAGCTGTCAAAAGCTATTAAGTATAAACTATCACAATTGTTGCAACATACTGTATTAAAAGCTCGAAACTTTAAATAGTGAGCTATCGAACTGGTCAGCCAATTTTTTTCCCAATGGCTCGGAGAGACCACGGAGCCATAGAACACGTGTAAAAATCCTTCCAGTATTTTATAGGCCGCTTCCAGTTTTATTTGCGTGGTTGTATCATAGTTGTCGAACTTGACGAGTTCGTCCCTGAAAAGTTTAGTGAATAAAATGTAGACAATTTTTACTTTTGACCATGTCCGACTTACTTCAAAACCAAAACGCCGTATCCGGAGTAGAAGGGTTCGACCAAATCAGGCACGACGAGCACGTTGAGCTTCTCCATGGAGGACTTCTTCCACAAATATTGAAACAGCGTAGAATTGGCTACTTGAAAAATTGAGCTGAAAAACTTAATCTTAGGGAAATGAGGATAGAGATTTAACGAAACGTTCCCCCAGTAAAAGTGGTCCCAAGTGGTGAACTCGGTGGGGCCAATTAAGAAAAATAAACTATGAACTGGTATTTTAGGTGTTTCCTTGAATGTGTGACGAAACCTAAAACAAAAAATTCCCATTGCATGATATTTTTTAAAATTTGTTGAAAAAGTTGATTATAGCAAAACGCCATAAAAATAACCTCGGTATTTTTAGCAACTTATTTATCAAAAGTTGAGATACAGACAGCCGAAAAAATAACAATATAAAATTACATGCTAGAAACCATTTATAGTAAAATATAATAATTTAAACCACCTATAAGTTATGTCGTTAGTCTGGAACGGCACAGAACATAAGAAGAAAGAGCTAGGTCAGGGAGAGGGATAATTCTCACCCGACTCAGAATAGGCCATAGGCGGATGATACATGGACATTTACTTTAGTGCCACGTATTTCCTCTATGTTAACAGCCCAATTTGGAGATGGCATGATCATTTAAACTGTACACAAAAATCATCTATAATAAACTCTCAAAAAATAGTGAAAGCGCAGATCAGCCCGTATTAAAAATAAATGCGTAAAAATGCAATACGTCAAATAGATAAAAATGATTGGAAAAACATTACTATGCTTCTACACAATAGGTTCGTGTTTTGAACTTCATGTGTAAAGTGAATTCCAAGCCGTTCAAAAGTATCAGTACAACTTGATGCTACTTAATGTAACAAACATTTTCACTAACGATAACTTCGCCATGTGTCATCAATGACTCAATCATATTTCAATTTATTTCATATCTCCCCATGGTTTCAAGAAGTACACGGAACCAAAAATTTATTTTTGACGCTCATCAGAATCCGGACAAACCCTGGCATATGTGAGCCTTATCTAAACAAAACTAGTACCAGACCTTCACCCAACTGCATGTCTTACGAGGAACAGGAAGTTATAAACAACAAATTTTTATTCTTTTGATCTACTCTAGGGGAAACTGAGGAAGTCATCACTGAAGATGATGCAATGCCGATAGGGTTTGAACAATTCAACAAACGAACGAGTGAAGACGGACCCAATAAGCGATCCAACGTCAGACATTTTTGACATTAAATTTAATCCATTATCTTTAGTGGTATGATTGTCCAAATTACTTCTTTCAATTAATTATTCTTTGTATGTAAGGTCTTGGTTGAAATGAAAAAGTTAGTTTCACGAGCGGGATTCGAACCCTCGACCTTCGGCTGGGTTCGAATCCCGCTCGTGACACTAACTTTTTCATTTCAACTAAGACCTTACATACAAAGAATAATTAATTTAAAGAATTAAATTTAATTTTTAGAAGCTTTTTGTTTTTTGTTATGTTCAACTTTGTACCAGAGTCTTCGGTTTACTAAGTGTTGAATACTTTCATCGTTTTTTAATAGATATTCCAAAATACTAATGAATTACTTTGTGAACCGTTTGAAATCGAAAAATCACAAGTTTAGCAATTAAATATTGTTTTTACGTTGATGATAACTGACGTTTTGAAAAAATTAAGAGTATTTTCAGCTTATTAATAGTAGCAAATTTTCTGTAAGCGCCATGTCTTTCAGTGCATACAAAACTAAAAATATCTTACTTTAACTGTAGGCAAGAGCTTCAGAAACTCGTAAAAGTAAATATTCTAAGCAATATTCTAAAATTTAAAACAGCAATCGAATCTCATAGAATATTTAATGGCACTCCTATTGGTGGAATCAAATTAACAGTAGAATTAACATTTTAGGAAATACAGGGAACTTTTTGGAATAAAGTTGTGAAAGGTTGAAATAGCCTGAAAAGTCTCGGATAGAAATGAGAATCAGACTTTGAACAGCTGAAGTATTAGGGTCTGTACATAGGACACCTTGTACAAGTGAGTGTGAATGCTTAGTGAAAAACTGGATGCGTTGGAGGCTTAAATAAACCTATCTGCCGATTGACCCAAAGGTTAACTTTGTCGGGCAAAGCTGACCGAGGTAACCTAATTCTAAAGACGTCACACAAGGAATAATGGAAGTACCCATTCATGATTTTTTCCGTTCTGAGGAGCGGCATATTAGAAACTGCATATGTATAGTTCGTATTCAGGGTGAGTTTGAAGACGGCTTTTTTGTCCGGGCTGTCGAAACACGGGAATAGCCGGCGAGAATAAACGGGCCAGAGATTTGTCATGTAGAAACCCCTGTGAACAACGACAATGGGTTTAAAAAACACATTTAGATCGAGTGTGCCCGTGTTCATACTCCAAATGATTCAAGCTGTGTAAGCCGCGTCCGTCCTTTGAAGCATTTCCCGAGAAGGATATTTTCAAAGAGTAGACCAAGCTTTTCTCCAGTGGATCATTCAGCTGAAAATTGACGGTGTTCAGCGTTTTATCGACCGTGGATGTAAGAAATTCCTCCTTCCCGTTTGAATCGTTAAGGAAAGCACTGTTAACCAACAGGCTTTCGCTGTTAAGGACGATCGTGTTCACTTTTCTGGGCGTGTCACTCTGAAAAAAAAAATTAAAACATTAATATCATGAATTCTTGGTGCCTCTTCTTATTGATTCCTATTCCTCCATGGACACTGGCATTGATTAACTTTGTTCATTAGTTACTTACTTTACAAAAACAATATCATTGAATTTATGAAGTAGAAAGGATAACGCCGAGTGTAGGCCGAATTACCGTCAGGAGAGCACGTTGATTTTGTTTTTGTGTAAAATAAATATTGGTAAATGTGATATAACTGTATATAACATAAGATATAAATGTGCTGATAGCTGGTTAGGCGTTATTGGAATTAGCCCGAAATGCATTCGACATATCGAAATAAAACATTAATGTACTGTAGTTATTCAATGAAATAAAACCAATGTTCAAGAATACATATCATGTTAGACATTCCATTTGCTTTTTTTAAAACGCTCTCATAGGGCTGCAGTTTGAAAATAACGTTTGATAGGTCAGAATAAGAACTAAGTGGAGAAACGTCTATCACCCTAGATGCTAGATCTTTCAATTCGTACCCTCGCGCGCACACGATACATACATATATATATATATATATATATATATATATACTTACGCACATATATACACATGTAATTTGTGTGTGTGTGAACAAGTGGAAAGATCTAGCGCTAGTGGGCGAAGGATCGCAAAAAAAATGGTGCGGGAGGTTAAGCAAGCTTAAGACCCAGGAGCCCTTCCTATTCACAATGTTCACAGCGGAAATTCTGTTCTCCCTAACAATATTATATGCTCTTTTGCTAACTACACAGCCATCCTGTCATCAATTCTGATCCGAAAATTCACATGTCCTCTAGTCTACTTCAATGAAAAATCCATACTTATATCGTGCGGACATTGAAAAGCATTAAATAGAAATCCACATACACAATTGAAAAGACAGGAATCTAACCGACGCTAGAAATTACTCCATAGGATACTTGGCCATAGAACCTGACTCAATACTTGGTGACTTCTCTTAAACGTAACATGGTTGACAGTCATTGCGTCAATTATTGCTATTTGCTTATTGGGATAAAAAATCCCAGATGTAAAGGTCGAGGTCCTACGAAAAAGACTTCTGAAATTTTAACGGCCGAGACGTGTATGAGAAAATGGAGGTTTCATTGATTGTATGATGGGATAAGTAGGAGAGGACGTTAAAATTTTTAAAATAGAAAATCTGGATATGATGATGGTTGAATCGTAGTTCGATTATCGTATGTCCAAATGTTCGCTTTTGTTGTTTGTCAGAAATTTCTGCTTGTACAATCTCTATGCTAAACTATAGAAAGGGATATGTGGTGTAGGTATAGGCATTGCTCAAGTAGGAGGGAGAATTAATAATTTTACCCGACCAAGTTTGAGCAGTAGCGCTTTATTTTTAAAAGTGTCTACAACTTAAAAGCAATTAAGTAAATTTAATTAAGAAAAGAATTATAGATTGGTAAACCATATTTTCAAATAAAATAAAAATATGTTATTCGGATCTATCCTATTATATATTTGGCCTTCATAATTTCCATTTTATTAGTGTTTATTTTTTCAAGTTTTACTACTTGTCATAGCAGTAAGTTCGTTTTTGGAAATATTTTACACCACATTTTGTCCTGTATACGTGTTTCACCTATGACTAAAAATTACGCATGATAAAAATGTCCATTTTATCAGAGAATCGGTTTTTTTAATTGAGATGAATGCTTGCAAAAAATTGAACTGTCATCCCCTTTCAATTAAAAACGATTGAAGGTTTCACTTGAGATTGTATTGACATTGAGATAAATTCGTAAAGATTTGTAATGTGAATCATACGGACGGCACAAAAGGTTGAACAAAAAATATGAGTAGAAGGATCGAGATTTCTTTTCCCAAATTTTAGCAGCGTTTGTTTAATTTGTTACGTATCCTAGAATCCGTCATTTTCTCGTATTAATAAAATAAATGTTCGACAAATATTTAAAAGTAAAGACAATCTCTCTCTCACTCCTGTATTCCTTTCTTTTTTCTTCTCTTCCTTACTCAGTCACTCAATCTATCTCTTTTTGTCTATCTCTTATTTATATATTTCTTTCTTTTCTCGCTCTTTCTTTATTCCTTTTGCTTCTCGCTCTCCCTCCCTCTCTCTCTCTCTCTTTCTCTTTCCCTTTCTCTCTCTCTTTCTTTCTCTCACTCTTTCTCTTTCTCTCTCTCTTTCTTTCTTTCTTTCTCTCTTTCTTTCTTTCTTTCTCTCTTGACTAAAACTTTTATTCATAGATTTAGGCAGTTTATAATCCATGTATTGTTTGCAAAATCTTGTTTTTTCACTTTTTACATTAGTAATTTTGTTTTCAGTTGTTCAATTATACTGTTAAATAAATTGAATAGATTGTAAATTGAATAGATGTAACGTATTGACCACGAGAACGAGGTTATTTGAAATTATTAAAGTTTGATGACTTAGAAGTAAATCAAGACACCATCATCATCATCATCTCTTTGAATTATAAAATCTTGTTGGATTACTTCTATACGGATTAATTTTAAAAAGATAAACAAACTTTTCAAAAAAAGAATAAATTAGGTTTATTTAGTAGATGCATATAATTAGAAAAATGCATTTTTTGTCTACTTCTTCTTTTGTTTTGCATTTTTGTCTAACTTCTTAATAATTAATTCATACACTTTATTGCTTTCCTCTCTCTCTCTCTCTCTCTCTCTCTCTCTCTCTCTCTCTCTCTCTCTCTCTCTCTCTCTCTCTCCCTCCCTCCCTCCCCCTCTCCCTCTCCTTTTTTGGTTGCAAAACCTTCTAACTTTTATACAGATTAATTTAATTAAATGTGTGTTTTAATTAAATTAAGAGTTAAATTTACTTAAAAACATACGAGAAACGGATTTTTTGGGTCTTGTTATTAATTGACCGGTTCAAACATGGTTGGTTGAAACAACATAAATGAAATGTTTCAAAATGAGAACTTACCCCTGTTTCGAATTTTATTGTGACCTCACCGTCAAAAAAACCACCATCGTCTATTATGATATGCAAATCGTATTCCTTCGGTTTAATGTAGCCGGGGGTCGGATGGATAGGGTAGCAGCTGCACGGGACCAGGATGGCGGCCAAGAATATCCACAAACTGGACATACTGAAAAAAAAATTGTGTACAAAAATGTTGGCGAACCGTAGCCAAAAGTAATTACCTGCTCCCTGACGGTGTCATCCTTGTGTTCAATTGTTGTATGTCCTACGCCGAGTCAGTAGGAGTAGAATCAGCCTACTCGAAGCCCTAATCCTCAGCTTATCTCTAACTCGATTGTGATGAGTTGCAATAATCCATAACTTGTATCGGGCCAATAGGCGTTTTGACAACACTCCGTGATTAATAATCTTGAAACCAGACACAAAAAATCATGAAAGGGAAAAAAGAAGTAAAGTTGAAATTTTAAAGGGTTTTACATTAACACCTCTATAATTTTATCACCTGAATATCTTTTATTTTCGTCTACAGTTAGTTGATATAACTTGGACCTAAGAAAAAATTGTTTCAACATATTGCATTATTGATAGTAAACGACTTTTAAATCCATTTCCAAGTTATTTTTCAGATTTTAATTTTGTTCAAATTCTTCTACTTAAAACGCCAAGTTTTTACTATATGTTTTAATTAAATCAAATAAGTTGTAATATTTTACATTGAAGTCTGCGGAATTATAAACCATTAGTTTGGTTGACGAATATGGCGAAATGATAAAACGCCTCTGCCTGAAAACAGCATAGGGGAACCAGGAAGAACAGAAGTAATCGAACTAAAAAAAGATATATTGTTCATGACACAGTTTTGCTTGTATACATGAACCGTCATGACATTAACAGTATTAATTCATTAACAGTCATTTGTTGGGTAATTGTGGATCTCGCTGGCAGCCCAGAGGAGAATATCGTAAGTCCACGTGGGTATCATTGAAAATGGCGAAAATGCTGAAACGCACCTGGCAGACCAACAACGCGGACAAGCTAACTAGAATTTAATAAGCGACCTAACTTTCCTTATGTAATATGTTCGGTTTTCGTCCATCGTAAGCACGTATATAGTAGTAATGTCATGCAAGTCGCTTTTCTTAGGTAGTCCTGTTTGTTAGAAGGCAACCAGTCTTAGAGGTTCGAAACGTCATTGCTTAGTCAATCAAGAAGGAAAATATACTCATAATAAGCACTCAAACTTGTCTCATACAATAAAATATATACATTTAAAAACAAGTTAGTTTGTTTGGCATTCATACTGCCCCTCGATTTTCGGCGGAGTGATTAGTGAAGAAGTCCTTACATTTACTCTAATGACATAGAAATATGTGGTGATTAGTGACCGCTAGTCGATGATTATTCAGAAATCGTGAGATGCGGTCTGGTGTGATGTAGGTTTCGGAAAAACATTTTCTTTATCGTGCCAACGTTTCGATCTTTATTGAGATCATCTTCAGGGCTCAAAGTGTTTGTTTTTTGCGTGTGCCATTCTTGCGTGTCGAGTTGAGAGTGCCCCATGTTTTTCTGAAACCTACATCACACCAGACCGCGTCTCACGAATTCTGAGTAATTAACTAACGACTTAGATTCACACAACCCCAGAATTCTCCATATTCCTCGTGTTCTTTTTTTCACACTAATAAATTGCATTCACTAAGAACATTATTACAAATATGAACTACTCCGTTCATCCTTTTCATCCACTACAACACATATCTTATTCATTCGTGCCCGAATATTCCTTCGATATTCCTCGGGGATGTATACACCATTAAACATATTTATGGTCCTGAGTTATTCGAATGTCGAATTTCTTTATTTGCACACTCAATTCTTTACAATTCGTTATTATTTATTCTACAGTGACAATTTCCCAACCCGATATACAACGAAACCTCTTTTGAGGTGCCCGTGTTTGATCCTAGTGTGACTTATTCGCAACCTAGTATTACCTTTTCTCTTCTAGACCCAGCCACCGCTGTCCAGAGTGGAATTTGTTTTAACTTTCTACATTCTTTTTAGATATCCGCTGAACGTACATGAGTGGGGTTGTGTGGTCTCGTCGTGGCTAATTTTGCTGCCATTTGTTTCATATATTTTTCTGATTAGTTGTTTGGTATATAAAGAAAGAAATTCTTCGTTTCTTTATTTATATTAATATATAATAAATGTCATATGGAGCTATCTGTTATCATCCGATAGGAATATCCTACAGGAAATAATCTTTCTAAAAATAATATACAGCTTTGTTTACTATCCTAAACCTTTCGATTTTATTTTTAATTCCAATTCTCAAAAAAATACAAAAATGGTTAAAATGACTACAGTAATGGAACTTGTTGAACAGATTAATAACATATTACTTCGTTTTTATTGGACATTTTACTAGTTTTTTGTTTTATGTTGTACATTTTTAAATTGTGGTTTCATTAAATCTGAAAATATTTCATTTAGGTCACTAAATTTATTTTATTTGCTGTAAATATATCGCTTTTATTAACGATCCAATAATCCATGAAAGAAATTTTCAATGAAATTTTATTCAGTTACATTTTTTATATATTTCATAGAGAATTTTTTATATATTTCATAGAGAAAAATTGATATTTTTATCAAAAAAATTTACATAGAAAAGGTTTGCCTCTGTACAAAATCACGAACCAAAAAAGCTCATTATTTCAAAAAAGGTCGTCTCAGCAACTCAAACAGCCGCCTGTTATCAGATTAAATACTAGAGATAAGATACAACTTTACAGTGGGTTACAAATTTTAAACAAAACATCTTTATCAAAAATATTTTTTAAAAAGTTCCATGAATAAAGCATAATGTAATCCAATAAAATTATTAATTAGTAGATGTTTGGTTGGAAAATAGTTTATTACTGTATTATAGATGTTATTATACATCTGTTATTTTATTACTTTCAACAAAATTTAAATTTTCATATCATTTATATTTTATCGATAATCCTATCACTGGAGTGTAGAAATCTCCCATTAAAGTTAAACAATTCTTTTTTATCAAACTGTGTTTGTTTAACTTATGACATGTTTATTTTTCAGTGGATATCGATTGAAAAATTTTACTGAAATTTTAGAAAAACTCAAAGTACAGTTTTATAACGTAATACACGATTTTAATAAAAGAAAATCAAAAGATAAAAAATAATCACTGTTGGAAATGAATTCTTGAAAAATTATTAGTTATTAATTTTTAAAAAATTACTAAGCTTTTATCAAATACGCTTAAATGGGAGCCTTCAGATCGCCAACGCAAATGAAATCTTTTCTTGTGGTACATGGTGTAAATTTATTCGACTTCTGTCTCAACATTCTCTCTAAAAAAAAATTTAAAATAAATTGAATATTTATTTTTAGTGTGGATTTCTGTCTTTGTTGTGCATGTATTTTAGGGTTGTATATCGGTCGATTATATAGAATAATTATTTATATTATTTAGAAATGTGGACTACATAATCCCGGAACGACTCTCTCTTTATACCTTCTTATAAATCTATATAGACTACGAAGGAAAAGAAGAATTCAGGAGAACATCACGATAATAAGTTACATAGATGAATTCAAAACACACGAAGGAACCGGATCAGGCGCGTTTTCTGCAAGCCCAACAAAACAAACACAGTCAAACTCATTCGGGAAGAACACCTCGGTATTTCCATCTGAAATACATGTCATCAATACTTGTGCCTTGGAAAATCTGAAAAGAGGTTTGACTGAACGAAAACATCCTCGATATATAGGATTGCCAAGCAGCTGTTAAAATATTAGCATGTAGAAAAATCGCATCAACACTAGTCCGTACATACATCCAAAATCTCTAAAACTTGTGGAAACACAACAATCTGAAGATATTTTGGGTACAAGGACACAAAGGAGTATTGGCTAACGAAAAGGCAAACAAACTGGCCAGAAGATGATTTGCAAGACCCAGAACCTATACTTGAGATAACAAAAAAAAGTATACAATCCTCTCGCTCAGAATGGGTAAAAAAAAAAGCAAATGCAGGAAGTACTAGTCACATGTTTATGTTACAACAACCCTCACCAAACTCACTGCCTCAGCTAGAGAGAGCTTAACTCAGAGGATTGATAGGACTATTTACCGGTCACTGCCGTCTGAGAGCACATTTACACAACATGGGCATATTCATATTTGAAGATTATGCAGAGAAGAGAAAGAAACAGCCTGATAAGGGTGGCTGTTTCTTTTTCCTCATTGCATAATTTATTAATGTGAAGTAACCGTTTAATGGAGACATTACCTGGGATATAAACGAAACACAATGAAAGGAATTATATCCACGGTAGTCATCTCTTAGGACTCCTTAAAAGAAAGATCGACTTGACAGGCTTAACTATACAGCTAGGAAAGTACAATAGGCCAGAAGGTTGCAGTACTTGGTGGATTTTTAAATTCACCTCCTGGTCTCCTTTTATCATCATCACATTTCCTGCATAATATGCACACTGGGGTTGCCATCTCTAATATCTTCTAACTGATGTACTTTTACACTAATATATTTGATGCATTGTCGTACATGTAGTCAGGCTGTTGTCAGCGGTGAGAGTTTTTTGTCTACTTTATTAGCACATAAACATTTATGATACCATTTTTTGTGTTTCTTCTGCTGCGGCCTTGGTCACGAATTTGTGACCAATATCTTATGAAATCCAGAGCTTGCTCATTGCATTCTAGCAGCATAGCTGTTACAAACGTACTTATGCAGTTTAGAGAGTTTCTTATGTCTGTTTTATTACCACATTAACATTTATGATACCATTTTTTTGTGTTTCTTCTGCTGCGGCCTTGGTCACGAATTTATGACCAACATCTTAGGACATCCAGGTCTTGCTCATTGCGTACTAATTGCATAGCAGTCACAGCCAACTTACGCAGTCTATGCTGCTTTTTTTTTTTTAAATAACCTCCAAATATTTCAATGTGGCTTCAGCAGCTTGACCATAAAAAATTGATCCACAATCCATAATCGCTCCAATGGTGGAATAATGTAACAACAATGAAACAATCTACGTTGAAAACCATCTTTTTCAACTGTTGTTTCGACAACGAAATATGAAAATTTGCTGTTGATGTGCCCAGGTGCCCGGGAACATAAACACCCCACATCCTTCTTTCATCATCATCATATCGGTTGATTTCTTTTTTAACCTAAGTTATGAAAATATTATGTAATATCTTTTGCAAGTTGAAAATACCAAAGATAAATCTAAAATGGTAGGCCAAAACATATCTCTCTTGAAAAAACTAAAAAATCCATTCTTTTTTAAACACCCTTGAATGTGAATTTTCATAGAAATATAAAAATAGTTTTTTTTGGAAGAATTCGTTGGGTGCTCTACTTAAAACTTCATAACACCTCTCAATTTTCTAATACAAATTTAACGTTATTACAACCGTTAGAAAGCATAATTCCTCTTTTTTCAGTTTCGATTTTATTTTAAAAAATTTATGATAGAGTGAGTATACAATTTCACTAGTTCAAAAGTGCTCATCAGACTGTACAACTTATTTACAAGTCCTTCTTCTGATTAAATATTAAGTCACTGTCTACAATCTGCGTTGAAATCCATCTGTTTCAACTATTGTTGCGATTTTATGGTGTGATTGTATGAGTGGACAAAATAAGTATGAAATCCACAAAATCTCCTCAAACGTTTTAGTAAATAGCTCCAACTTTATTTGGATCGAGAATTTATTTACGGTACAAAATTTAAGCTACTTCATGTAGCTTGTAGGGTTCTAAATCTCTGTAAAGTTTTCTGAAGATCAGTCGAATCCTGTAAAGTTACTACTATATTTGTGATTTTGAGGGGGGGGGGGGATCGTAGGCATTTAATAGACGAACAATTTGAAGAAAATGTTTTCACAAAAATTTGTATTCAATGCTTTCTTCGAGTGTAGAAAATAAATATTAATTTACAATTAATTAAGGTTTTTAGTTGAGATGAAAAAAAGTTAATGGCACGAGAGGGATTCGAACCCACGACCTTCGGCTAGATACGCCGCTGCTCTACCACTTGAGCTATCGTGACCTCGGTCCACTCGGACATCAACTCTCCATCTCAACCCCACCTTATGAGCTTTCCCTCCTTTCATCTCAACTAAAAACCTTAATTAATTGTAAAGTATTAATTGGTCAAGCGGACCACGAAAATAGTGAATTTAATAAATATTAATTTTGATTATTGTAAAAAAAATTGTATCTATTTTGGTTGGCCTACAAGAAATGGTTGGAAATAAGAAACATAATTATTTATTTTATATGAAAGGAAGTGACAAGGTCAAAAAAGAAAGATTACGCTTTCTAACGGTTTTGATATTATCCAAATTGGACTAAAAATGTCCCCAGTTGATCTAGTCGAAAAATGTATATTTTTATGTTTGCTACATAAGCTTACATTTAAATGCTGTAACGGGTGACAGACGATTTTTTCAAAAAAAATTTTTTTGTCTATTTGTTATATTTCTAATCTTACTGGCCGAGTATAGCGGCAGAGTCTATAATAAATAGGTTAATAAGTTATGATCATATTTGCTAGCAGTCCTGGGCTCGAATTCCAGCGTAGCCTATGGTTATTTGATTGCAAATAGTATGAAAAATGAATTGTGAATTGGTTCTTCTGTCCGTATTCGTGGACATTACGCTCTCCTATAAGATATTAGGCTACGGTTACAATGGATGCAAATTCTGACAAAATTTTGTTCTGAAGTAAGTCCGAAATCCTCGTCAGAACAAGATGGTTACATGTGCGCGTTTTCTGATAGTCAGTCGTTTCTGCTTCCCAGCAAAATGGACGAACTTAATAAGTTTTATTTTCTTGAAAGTCCGTTGATTAAGCTATTGTTAATAGGTGGTGGGAAAATAGAGCATGTTAACCACTTATTTTCCATAAGAGACGAGAAGGGAGACTTTCAAACTTATTGCAAGTCCCTAAAAAAACCTATATTAATCCGTGTACGTTTAGCGGTCATAATTTACCATATTAATTAAAATGAAAAAAAAAATGGCAAAAAGAGGGAAAATTCGAACGGTTGTAGGTTGAGATGAGTTGGTGTCCGAGGGGATCGAATACACGATAGGTCAAATGGTTAGAGCAGCGGCGTTTTGAACCGAAGTTAGTGGGTTCGAATCCCGCTCGTGACACTAATTTTTCACCTCAACCATAAACCTTAGATGAAAAGAATTATTCATTAGAATAATTTATATGCCTAATTATGACCACTAACCAAATATGGCTTATTGGTAGTGTTGATTTCTTCATTAACTTTCTCCCACTTTGGCCGAAAAATAACAATTGTGATATTTTTTGTCGTTCATGTCTCACAAACACCGATTCTCCAAACAAGATTAATCAGTTTATCTATATCCTTGGTGAAAGACCAAAAATATCTAACTTGAACATCAAAACGTACGACAAAATCAAACTTGTTTGTACGCTCGGATGGTTCTGACATGAACTTCGATGCAAAAGTAAACACTCATTGGAAAACAAGCATTTGATTGTTCAGACAAACTCGTCAGAATAAATTATCGTCAGAATTCGCATCCATAGTAACCGTGGCCTTACTCAACTTTTCCTGCATATTTTCCTATTCAAGAAAAAAAACATGCCAATCGATATAAGAAAACCTTGAAATACATGCACGACATTTGCAGGAAACAATATTTAAACAAATATGTAACACCCAGAGAATTATCGACCAGCGATGATTAACAATTGACGATGGGGAACATCATATCTAGTCCCAAATGAAGTAGTACCTTTTTTACCCAGCTTTCGCTTTTTTTAAGCCTTCCTCAGGGCTCTACAGAAGGATGACCATAATTGTTTTAATTGCAAAGGCTTACAATGAAACAAAAAATATGTAAGTTACATTTCAAAAGGTTTTTTAAATTCCTGGGGCCCATTGGCAAGGAAGTGCCTAATATTTTTTAGCCTAGTTCCTGCAAGAAAGTTAAAAATCGGTGATTCTCCCCTTGTTATCATTTTGACCTTATTACGACAGCATATTGAAATCAGATTTGATGTTTTAACATGATTAAAGACTCGAGTGAATATTATTTCATTACGCAAAATTGGACCTTGATAAACGTAATATATTTTTTAAATTCGATATTACCACTTCAGTTCAGAAAGTTAATCAAAATAAATCATTTCATAACAGTTGGTGTTTGCCCAATTTCGTATATCCATTAGTAATTCTATTGGTAAAATACAGGAAACTGTGAATCGGCCAGAATTTCAAGTTTTCCTTCTTCCTAATATATAACTTTCATTATTGTTTATCGACATACTAAATGTGCGTTAAATAAGATTAGATGGTCTGTTTTATATTCATTAAAAGACATTAAATATAGCTAAAGTTAAGTGCTGGTATTTTATACACTAGTTAAGTATAATTGTCCAATTGTGTTGATTTTTCATTACAAAATTATAATTATCAATTTGGCAGTTTTCTTAAAAAACAATATATCTCAAGTTTTCACAAACCGAAATCAATCTTTTGCCAATTTTGTGAAATTTTTTTGTATTCTTGTAGTTAACAAAATCAATAATAACAACATTAGTGATACATTTTTCGACGCACTATAGCAAAAAAAAATTGTACTATCTGCTGAAATGAATCTACTCTGGTACAATTTTCTAATTAAGAAGATTTTTTTTGCAAAGTGGATACCAATTATTTTACTGTAAAGGTCTGTAAATGAATTTTTCCAAACAAAAATCATTCTATATTTAACATATCTTTGAATCCATCGGAAATTATGTGATTATGGCAGCATTTGTTTTCTAAATCGGATTAATTTATTATTAATGTGTGGTGTTTAGTGATCGTTAGCCAATGATTATTTGGTGATCGTGAGATGTGGTCTGGTGTGACGTAGGTTTTAGAAAAACATTTTCTTTATCGTGCCAACGTTTCGATCTTTATTGAGATCATCTTCAGGGCTCAAAGTGTTTGTTTTCTGGTAGATGTGACATTCTTGTTTGTCGTGTTGAGAGTGCCCGGCACTCACACAGAACGGCCACCTCCTCACTACAGTATCACTATGCAAGTGATTAACTTCGAACATGGGCGAAATATGATATTTTTTCGAACAGGAAGTCACTAGATACGAGAACGAGGTTTTATTTATAGATATTATATGGCAAATTTGTGGGGTTTTGGTGCATATAATACTGCATATTCGAAGTTTAATTAATGCATAATATTATTAAATGCGGGCTCCACTCATAATTTTATTCTTTAAGAATTGCTGTTTAATTTGTATTTGCAGTATCAAACTTGCATTTTGGGCTAATAGGTGTGTATATTGCTTAAGATTTTTTTATTCCGGATGATTTGTAGAATTTGTGAACATTGAAAGGCAAAATTTAGAAAGATTAATACGCAATTGTGCGTACGTTATTTAGAATGGGCGAATGTGTTTAATCCGACGTCAATTGAAATTATTGTATTTTTTTTATACGCCCTTATTGCTGTAGATTAGGGCTGTAAAACTTGGTGAAAACACGTACGCAGCATACATTTCCGGTCTGTCACTTTAGCAAACCATTGAAAGGAAATGAGTTGAAACACTTTCGAAATATGACCACAATCGTCATTGATTGACAGGCGATTAGAACATAATTTGAATAATCAACAAAGCGTACTCGAATTGGAATCCACTTGGCAATGCTGGTATGTCGACAATTTCATTTACGGCTGATAATTGCTATCGGTCGTTCATTCAACTTTTTACATATTTAAAAAATACGTGTTTACATACCAAACTACTCCATTTACAAAATTCCTGAGAACACTGAATCGTCACTAATATTCCTGACGGGAAAAATCAAATTTTCTCTTCATCAAGATTCGAGTAATTATGGATCTTTTTTTTATTGTCATGCTGCTGAAACCACACTGAAATATTTAGAGGTTATTCAGAATAGAAACATTATAGAATGCGCAAGTACGTCTGTGACTGCTATGCAGTTAGAATGCAATGGGCAAGATCTGGATGTCGTAAGATATTGGTCACAAATTCGTTACCAAGGCCGCAGCAGAAGAACACACAAAACAATGGTATCATAAATGTTAATGTGCTAATAAAGTAGACATAAGAAACTATCTAGACTGCATAAGTACGTATGTAACAGCTGTGCTGTTAGAATGCAGTGAGCAAGCTATGGATGGCATAAGATATTGGTCGACAAATTCTTTACAAAGAACACACGCAAAAAAATGGTATCATAAATGTTAATGTGCTAATAAAGTAGACATAAGAAATTATCTAGACTGCATAAGTAAGTATGTAACTGCTATGCTGTTAGAATGCAATGAGCAAGCTATGGATGTCATAAGATATTGGTCGACAAATTCTTTACAAAGAACACACACAAAACGGTATCGTAACTGTACGAGTGCTAATTGATATTTATTTTCTACACTTGAAGAAAGCATTGAATACAAATTCTCTAGTTTTCGTGGTCCGCTTGACCAATTAATATCTTTAATTTAATTAAGGTTTTTATTTGAAATTTTAAAAAAATGGCGAAAGGAGGGAAAACTCAAAATGTGGGGTTGAGATGGGAAGTTGGTGTCCGAATGGATCGAAGTCACGATAGCTCAAGTGGTAGAGCAGCGGCGTATCTAGCCGAAGGTCGTGGGTTCGAATCCCGCTCGTGACACTGACTTTTTTATCTCAACTAAAAACCTTAATTAATTGAGTACAAATATTTTTGAAAAACATTTTCTTCAAATTGTTCTCCTGTTAATTGCCTACGATTTTTTTCCTCAAAATCACAAAAATAATGGTAACGTTGATAGGATTCGACTGAACTTCAGAAAACTTGACAGAGATTTAGAACCCTATAAGCTACATGCTAATAGCATAAATTTTGTATCTGTAAATAAATTTTCGATCCAAAGAAATTTGGAAATATATAATAAAACAGCTGACGAGTTTTTGTGGATTTCATAAGTATTTTACTCATAGCTTAAAATCGAAAGTATAGTTGAAAAAGATTGTTTTCAACGTAGATTGTTGCATTGTTGTTACATAATTCCACCATTGGAGCGATTATGGATTGTGGATCAATTTTTTTATGGTCAAGCTGCTAAAGCCACACTGAAATATTTAGAGTTATTCAGAATAAAAGCATCATAAGTTCGCCTGTGACTGCTATGCTGTTAGAATGCATTAAGCAAGTTCTGGACGTCATAATATGTTGGTCACAAATTCGTGACCAAGGCCGCAGCAGAAGAACACCCCAAAAAATAGTATCATAATGGTAATGTGCTAATAAAGTAGACATAAGAAACTCTCACCGCTGACAACAGCCTGCCTATATGTACGTCAATATATCCAATATATTAGTGTAAAAATACATCAGTTATAAGATATTAGAGATGGCAACCCCAGTGTAGTTAATGTTATTATGCAGGAAATCATAATGTCATGATGATGAAATGAGACTAGGTGGTGGGATTTATGTTCCCCTCGCACTGCTGCCTTCTGACTTATTGTGCTTTTCAAGTTCCTTAGTTCAGTCTGTCGATTCTATCCTTCTTTTAAGAAGTACGTTGTTACAATTCCGTTCCTTGGGTTTTCTTTGTATCCCAGTTTACATCTCCATTGAGCTGTTGCTTCACATCATTGAATATGCCCATGTTGTTTAGATGTTTCCTCAGATGCCAGTGACTAATAATAATCCTATCACCGAAAAAGTTATCAATTAGACAGTCTATAGTTGGACTCCGGTGACTGAATCGAAGAAAAGCCTTTAGACTAAGAATAGATTATACCAAGCTGAGTAACAGACCCTTGGGACAAAGTCCGCATATGTGTCAGGCGTAAAAGTTTAACTTTATTGAAAGGTTTCGTTCTTCCCATTTTCAGAGCGTGTAGGAATGCCACTCGATATGAGAATTGTGCATGAGCAGTCAGTTTTTTGGTCCCGTGTTTCGATTTTTGGAGGGATTATTGATATATCGTTTTGTGTTTCTTTGTGTGATGAGATTGAGTAGTGTGGTAGGTCTGATGGTGGCATATTGAATACACCATCGAGATTAGTCATATAGTGCGTGTAAGATTAATAGAGAAATAATGGATAACTCTACCACCCTACTTGAATTGAAAGCCCCTGAAGGCTAACTTCAGCAGTGGGTCGGATAGAACCGAGGTCTTCCCCTGACCGCCAAAACACCGGAGGTTGAGCTTATGGGTGAGTCATAACTCTGTATATATATATACATATATATATATTCATCAATTTATTTTCTTACCTGAAGCGTCTAACGAAAATTTGCAGTTGTATTTGAAATAATCATTTTCAAAAAGATTAAGATGATGTTAATAGAATCCAGTAGAGTATGCTTTAATGATTTATAAAAAAACAAGTTCAAACAACTTAATTCAACAATCAAACAATTTAATAATTATCATAGTAAGTTTAAATGGTGTTGGTATTACACTGTTTTTCATATTACAGAGTTATTGTTTTTATTATTTCATTACAATAAATAAATAATTACATCACTTGTCAAAATTTATAAATTATTGAACCTATAGACAAATAGATAATTGTTCAATTAATAATCTACGTTTTTTTATCTAGGAGTTAAAGTAATCAATCGTGTTGGAAATAATTATATTCAAATTGAAAAGATTTTATTGGAATAAAATGTCGTACATTAGTGATGAAAAAATAATAATGTCCAATAAAATTTAAAAAATAATATTAATCATTATTTATATTGCTTTTTATATTGTATAGTCAAATTTTCTCATTATGGCAATAAATACATTTTTTGATCGATTTTCCGAATTGATAAATGGTGTAGCTCGAAATTTCAACAATGAGCAACGTGTTAAATAAATACATAAAATATTGATCCTATATTTAAATTAGTGAATAAATTCGTTTTTATGAATGTTAGATTCGTTGAAATTTACAATCAGATTTCGTATTTGTTGGACGATTTTTTTCATTATTAAATAGTCAATGTTTTCCTGTCTCGATTAAGAGCACCAGCCGTCTTTTTTGAATGAGAAATACAAAACGCCACCTATGACGGCCAGGCCTATCAGAACCCCGAAGACAATGCCGACGATGCTCCCGGTCGAGAGTCCTTCCGAATTCATAGGTGCGGGGGTGGGCGCAGGTTCGATCGTGGGCGTGACCGAGCTGTTTGTCGTACTTGCCGTCGATCCGGTACCAGGAGTGCCGGTGGAAGACCCCGAAGAAGTAGTCGTCGGAAGGGTGGTCGGTAACTGGGTCGGAGGTGACGGTTGTGACACAAGGCCTTTTTGAATGTCGTACATGGTGCTTTCGATAAATTTCTGCTTGTTGTGTACCATAACCTGAGCCGAGTCGACTGCCTTCAAAACTTCTTTACTGGCCTTTTTGTGCTTTTCCGTGAATTTTTTCAACTGAAAAACATTATCAAAACATAAAATCACAAATGGCATCAACATCCCTAACCTGTAGATTAGGTCAATCTATTTTCTGGGTCTTTTTGTTTTCCTAATTAACTTCCGTTCATACGAGTTTCGGCTTCACACCATTTTTAGTGAAGAGTAACGTATATTGATAATAAAAAAAACTCTAATTACTAAGCTTATTGATGAGTATCATCAATTCAATGAGGTTCAATCCAATCGTTTGAAAATGTATTGTCGATTACAAGGAAAACATGGAACATGTGAAAATTGAAAATCCCAAAATCCCTTGCCCTTTCAACTTGAAATATAGTGGATTCTATCCCGTTTCTATCCAAGTTAGAGTATAATCCAAAATCTAGCTGACACAACTACATATTATGATTAAAGTATCAAACTCCAACCTGTGTCCATTATTTTTTAATTTTAAACTTTTGTAGTGATTGTCTCTCAGCATTATCTAGAAGTTTTTTAAAATTAATTATACTTTTCTTCTTAGGTCTTGGTTGAGATGAAAAAAATCGGTCTCTGGAACCACCAACATTCGGCTACTTCATAGTCGCCGAGAAGTGAATCCTGATTACGCGATATTTGAAAATATGACAAAAAGAGTAAAGATTCAAAAGGTGTAGATTGAGAGAGATTATTGTTGGTATCCAGGAGTCTCTCTCTCTCTCTCTCTCTCTCTCTCTCTCTCTCTCTCTCTCTCTCTCTCTCTTTTTGTGTGTGTTGATGTGTTTTAATAACTTTATTGTGTGTGACATGGACTAACTTGAATAACTCAATTTTTAATAATATCAAAATCAAAAAAAGTGATGGAAATAAAATCTATCATTAATCAATTAAACTGCGCAATTTTTTTTTTTATAAAATTGCTGTGGATCACATTAACAATGAAAGACGTTTTCTACAAATTCTTTTTTCTCGATTATATATTGTACAATACAAATAATTTTTATACGTACCAAATCAGCATGATATGTTGTAGAAAGATATGGCGCGATGTCCAATAACAATTCGGCTTTCTTCGCAGGCCTTCAACAAATTATGGTTTAGTGTTCTGTGTGATTCAATTATGTAATTTTTTACGTTGAAACTTACTTCAGTTTTGAAATGAGTTCGCATCTATCGAGCAGGAAGTACAGCGCTTGGTTGATGTGGGAGGCTTTGGTGTATAAGGTTTTGTATGCCAAGGAGACCTTTGACAGTGGAAACTCGTTTTTGTCAAGCAATACCGTTGTGAGATACCTAAAAACAGTTCGGAAATGCATTAAACGAATTAGAAAGAAAGGTTCATCCGGTTACTTTTTGATGGGCACACTGCTGTCGCCAATCGGGACGGGGCAGGCCAAGACGTCCAAGTGGTCGTCCAAAACCTCGTCTCTGAGATCTGGCGAAAAAAGCTGCTGATAAAACTTCAACCATTCGTCTTCTGTTACGGTTTCTCGCAAGCCGGCGCACAGCAAATTCGGCCTCATGTCATTTGAGAGTCTGCAAGTTAAAAAAAAAAAGTTTTCCAGCAAACTGAAAATTTATGAAGGATCGTACATTTGGAATGTATTGTTGTTGATCATCTTTTTGTAAAGTTCGACCGTGGCCGACCTGCACGGTTCATATCCAAAATAGCATAGTGCACTGACCACCTCCCTCCTCAACGAACTGTCTTCTTTATTTGCATCAAGTCCTGTAAGACCCAATTTATTGTAAATGCCCACTAAACGATTAACGACGTAAATCTGCAAAAAGCCCTCTAATTAATAACTCTCAATAGAAGGAAATACTAAGGATACTAAGGAAAGTAAACGACCTCAAAATCAGATTTTAAATTTATGAAGTCTGGGACTACAGATTTGTCTTTGGTGAAGTAAATCCAGGAATAGAGATCTTTGAATCCTTCTATAGCAACAACCCAAGGGGCAAGGGCCACTTCTTTGTCCAAGTAGGTGAGGAAATGCAGGACTGTCGTGTAATTGGCCTTTCCCACCTTTGCCAGCCAAAAAGCATCGCTGACAAGTTTTGCTCTCGTACTCGGTGTCAAACTGTTCACGTTATTAGTCAACGACATTCCCAAAGAGGTCCAAGTGTCGTCGTTGTAATTGCTCAGAAAGGGAGCTGAAAAAAAAGACCGGTTAACTTCTAGAATATATTTAAAGGTGGGAGGGGGGAGACAAACATTTCCCATCGACGTTTATGGCAACCCATTCGTCGTAGGGGATGGCCTCGTTGAACACTATTGAATCTGCATGACCGAGGAACCAAATCGGGCCAGGGCGGTTTGGATTGTAATGTGGTCTTTTTTGCGTGACGTAGGACACTGGGAATATCCAATTTGACGGTACGTTCTCCGACACCTATAACATTGAAAACATTTAATTAAATTTATTCTTAACCCTCGGCTACGGTTCACTCCTGCCTCGACCAAACTATTTTCCAAATCACTTCCTTCCTTTGGTTTTAGATACTTCATCCCTTCAGTCCGAACCTGCATAACAACCTTGTACCTTGGTACTTTTTGCTTCTTTTAATACAGATGTTTGAAATATTTCATTACCTGCGTTAATTTCACACTGTAATTTTCTCTAGTCATTGAAACCAGGGGCACATTCGTCTCAAAGATCCAAGAGTGCAAGAAACCGTCCATCGAAACTGGCAAGGACTTCAGGTGGGTTGTCAATGTCGTGAATAGATTGTATTCGGTTATTCCTAGTCCATATTTGCTGAAAAAATTCATGTAAACTTATTATTTCAATAACCTCTTAAAAGAATATTTCTTGAACATATTTGAGAATTAGCCTAGCACAGCATGTCGTAAATATTTACAAGCTGTGCTATAAAATGAAAAAATTAACTGTAAAAACCATTCTTACTAATTATCCATAAAATCCACAAACACAGATACTAAATCATTTTCTGTAATTAGCGATTCTAGCATGGAAAGAACAGAAGCTCCTAAAACAAAAAAATAATGGTTTTGTTTATTATATATTATTATAGTTTTTAAATGTTAATTAAAAAACCATCAGAGTTAAGAAGAATCGGAAATAAATACACTAAATTCCTTCGTCCAGCTTTCGAGGAATCCTTTTATCATGACTTTAAAGCTATAATTATACATGTATTTACAGTCCAGATAAAGGAAATTTAACCAAGAAAGATCTACGAATGAAATTAGAGTTTTTTTTCCAATTGCCCTCAATTATAGGTGTTTCTGATTTGAGAATCTTCGGTCCGTCTATATCCGCTTCTCTGAAGTCTTTAGGTGCAATTGTTCATTTACCTTTAACTTTTGACGATCCTGTGACATAATCTTCCAATTCTTCTGTGGTATTGAATGAATCTGATAAGGCGATGGGGCTGGTGGTTGAATTCATAGGATCTGTGAGCGTTTTAAGATGTACATCGAGTAGCATATACTCGTCCATATCACCCCAATTCAAGTTCTAACAAGCAAAAATTATTAAATTTATATTTTTTCTTTTATGGTTTTTTTCATGTTTCGACTACTTACATTATTAAACGCTAAAAATCTGAGGTAATATGACAAAGAACTTGAGAGCCAATTAGATTCCCATCTGAAAGGAGAGACGACGCTTCCGAAATATACCCGAAGAAAGGCTTCCAACACGGTCAAAGCTGCTTCACGTTTCATTTCTGTAGTCGATTGATAATTGTCGAACTGTACCAGATCTTTACTGCAAAAAAGACAGTCATGGAAATTTCAATGGCGAATCGTCATTGCATGTCACCAACCTCAACACGACGACACCGTATCCGGAGAAGAATTTTTCTTTGAAGTTTCTCACAACGAGCACGTCCAGTTTTTCCATCCCGGCCTTGTTCCACAGTTCACGAAGCAAAGGTGAATCGGCAATGTGAACTATCTCGTTAAAGAATTGCATTTTCGTAAACTGCGGGTACAAGTAAAAACCGACGTCGCCCCAGGGCAAGCTCGCATACTTTGTGAACTCTGTCTGTGATGTTAACAGAAAAAAACTGTGGGGCGGAATGTTGGGTGTCGATTTGAAGACGTAACGAGTCATCCTGGAACAAAAATTACATTTAACGAGTCCTGTACCTTGAAGGAAATTTTCAGATAAACGAACCCCTCAGGCGTACTAGTCGAACTCTCCAGCGGCATGTTGGAAACGACATAGTTGTTCGTAGTCATAAACACAAGAGAAAACTGCGCTTTTTTATCCGGGCTGTCGAAGCATGGGAAGACTCGCCGGGCGTAAAACGGATGGAAATTCGTCATGAAACTTCTAAGAGAGATATGATATGAAAAACATAAATTTCTTCGTTTACTTACTTTCCGTCGTCCAGACTGAATAAGCCGCGGCCATCATTTGACGCTTTACCAAAAAAAGAAATCTTCAGCTCGTAAAAGCTGCTTTTTTGCAAAGGGTGACCCAGCTGAAAAGTAACTGTGCGCAGTGTGGTATTCGTTGAAAATAGAGTAAGAAACTCTTCTTTTTCATTGTGGTCCTTCAGGTGAGCGTTGACGAGTTCGAGTCCATCATTGTTAAGGACTAGTTTGTTATCTCTTAGCGTAGCTGACTGAAAACATTATTTAAGAAATCAGAAAAATTTTATTAATTATTTAGGAACGATTCTTAACAATAAACATAACGCAACATAATAAATATTATGTTAACAATATCGAAATTATTTTGCCTCCGATCTACCAAGGGCAAGAAAGCCTTGTATTCTTGCGGCATGTTGAGAAATTCTTGTCGTCCAAAATCAAAATTTCCACTCGCATTTTGCTTTCAGACGCAAAATTTCTGAACAAATTTGGTTACGAGTCCGCCTGTCTGTGGTCAATTCAACCGGCAATCCGAAACCATAAAACCAATTCCTATGAAATTTTCAGAGATCGTGCGGGTTGGTTTGTATGACATGCACATGGGCAAACGTAAAAACGCGTGCACAGCTAGAACTCCAAAACCATTTTTCGGATTCTTATGAAATTTTCAGGGATTATATACAGTGCTTTCTAGATGATCCCCTCTGAATTTTATAACAATCGTATTGATGATCCCTACGAGTTTTATTCCAAACGGATTAACATATTAACGGTCTTGCTTGTGCACAAAATGTAAGGAGCTTACTTCTCACCCTGGCTGATAGACCGCTGCTCAAGCGTGTCCTTTGAATTTTTAGCAGACCAATAGTACGTGTTTAATTGTGATAATATCATGTAAAACACAAGGGGGAGGTTCGTGTGCCATTAAATATCCTTTCGTGTGTGCCCAATTCTAAGCATTGCGAGTACTCCTCTTTTCTTGAGGATGGTGGTGTTATTATGTGATGCCAACTCAATTTCTCCTGGATTATTTTCCGGATTATGGATTATTTTAACAATTCATGTTGCTATTTTTCTTATTTTTCTTTCAAACAAAAAAATCGTCGTACAATTCCTAATTTATTTTGTGACCCTCTCTGTGGCTATTTTCGTTGGAAATTTGTTGGATTGTACATCTGATAGGTGGGATTCTCCTCTCATTTTGAAAACGATATGTATTGAGTCACATACTTATTCAACAAATATAATTTGTAATTAGTCCAATACATATGTTATCTAAGAGTATCTGATGCTTTATTACCTTTTTTTAATAAGATTTCTCATTGTTTCAAAACCTGAATGGAATTTCCATTGATAAGGCAAGAATTCTTCTGTGAAATGAAAGAATCGTTTTGAAATATGTTATCTCTTCGTGGTCTGATATCTTCAAATTTCATTAGAGTACAATTAGTTTGTTTTTTCTGCACTTACAGAAAAACGCTATATTTCTACTATAAAATTGTGCAATGTGTTACGTTTAAATCAATATTTAAGTCTGAAAACGTCTAATAAAGTTCATTTCAGAGGGGGATTACGATTTTCTCTTTCAATGCATATTTTTTTAGACTTTTAATGTTATAAAAAAAGCACCTATGATTACTTAGTTCAGCTCTTACCTTTACCTAATCTTTACTTTCTGTACTATAATTAATCAAAACAAATAAACACAAATTTAAAGCCACTAAAACAAACTTCGTGGTGACAAAAATTTAAATATAACCGTAAGTCCTTTTTCAAAGCAAAAGGTTATTTTTATTTCCACACGATTATCAACAGTGTTCTTTAACCAAATTTTTTTTAATCATTATTTTCTTTATATTAATTATTATATTAACTGAATAAAAGCATTAACAACAATTATGGATTATATTTAGAGTCTGGGTTAATTAAGCTTGTGTGACTTGGCTCTTTACATAGAGCGTGTAAGCATGGCGCTTAATTTAAGAATGTTTCTTGGGCACAGTAGAGAGTTTCTGGGTTCCCTGTTTGCTTCTGGAGGACGAGGGTTTTTTTATGTATATAGCTCTGTTTTGTGTATGTATTTATTAGTGTGAGGGCCTGATGGTGGTCGAAACTATTTATAAAAGTACCCCATCGACCTTAATTTAGGTTAGATTAATAATATTGTGTGTGGCTCGATGACTAATGAGTGCAATGTACATTAATGAATGTATTTATTTGTGAGACTGAATTGTAAAAGTTAGTTTTAGGCTTGATTATAGTTTGCACGCTTTGGGGCTGAACTGACCTCGCTGTCGAAAGCTACTTTGGAACTGTGAAGCGACGATGGGCATATGAGTTAAGGGAGATACGAGCGACCCCATCGGGGAATGACAACCCTTCGGGGTGAAAGTCCAATGTGGGTTAATTATATAATATAGTATGCCTCAAGGGAGCATTCTAAGCCTACTATTATTTCTGCTGTTGGTTAATGACCGCCCCCAACATTAATGCCTCTGATACAACTTCGCTGAGGACTCGTGGTTCTACTGAAATATTTGATAGAGTCAATCAAGCAAATTGTTTTGCCACGGACATGCTTGACCTGAATCATTCTAAATTATTGTGTGTAATCTTTAGAAGGACAAGTACTCGTAGCATTCAAATTAAATATAACATGAGGTTTTTCACACTTCACTACAGCCTTCGTTTTGTCTGTCACATAACCCTCTTGCCGGGTAAACTGACTGCTGCGTGATTTGGACTTGAAAATACACCAGTCTCAACTGTTAACAGACCTGTTTTGCCGTTATTTTGTCTCATAAGGATTAGCTCTGAACAAAGCGATGGGACTATTTCATATGGTATTCTTAGTTTAAAAGAGAGCTGTGAAAATGCCTGGAATACAAAGTCGGCTATTTCTTAAAGTTTAAACAGATCAATGCAATTAGTTCATTACAATTGCTGCAGTGCACTAAATACTGGCTGCAACCACAAATTTAAGTTTAAAACTCTTATCCCACGTATGTGTGTAGCACCACACTACTCGTTCTGAACAATCCAGTTTATACTCAATGTTTGAACGAATTTAATAAAATTAAAATAAAAATTCCATAGCTTGCTTCTTGAGTTAGAGCTGTATCATAATAATTATAATGTAACATAATTAAAGTATTATGAACCTTAGAACTTACGATAAATTTTACTTTGATGGCATAAAAAAAGATATCGATGAGGAATATCATCAAGTCTTATTTTTAAAAAATATGGATAGTTATTGGTAGATCAGGTTGGGTGTTATGTCCCAAAACAAATTTCATATCATAAATTATAAAATTCGTTAAATAAAATCGTACCATAAAAAATTAGTTTAAAATGTAATTTGTATGTGAAAAAGCGAAAAATACTTCTTGACATATTTATATATAGCACACATATAAATCATTGATAAAATGTTTTTACTTTGTGTTGTAATCCAAATACGGATTAAGGGGAAGAGGATGGGCTTAAGAATGATAAAAGTAAAAATTTGACGAATTTATCTATACTCGACCGTCTTAGGAATTTAAACGTTCCTCTTATGCGTATGGCATTTTTCTACGGTTCAAATCGCCGTAAATACGTGTGAATTTTGATCATGGTGGATTCCACTTGGATTAGTAATGCTTTATTTGGCATACTTAATCGGCCTCTTGACACCCACTCAAAACGAAGGGCGATGCGTAAGAAATCACCACACCCAAAATTTGGCCGATTAGAAAAAGATCAAAAATGTCCGAATTTTTTCCAATTTCTAACATATATAACAAATTATGATAATTTAAAATTGTATTTTTTAAAATTTCTCCTGCAAGAAGACTTTTCGCCAATTTAAAATTTACTTTATTTACTTTGAAATTTGTTTGGAAAAAAGTCTTGTATTTTAAGGAAAAGATTAATATTTACTTACCGAAGTATTAAAGCCGATGGTAACGACTCCTGTGAAGGACCCGTTATTTTCTAACGCTAACTCAACAGAGTAGTATTTTGGGCTAACCTGTTCGCTCAGGGGTTCAATGGGGTAAGAAACACATGCGGCCAAAAGGGCCAGAAAATGTAATAAAACGAGCAACATCGGTCTGAAAAAATAGCACGCTAATTTGTCTGACAACTGAGACTTAAATCGAATTTTTAAAATTTACAACATTCTACTTCGCCGTTTTACTTCTACTACTCTTTGGCCTGGGTCTGGCAGGTGAACTAATCTAATCAATTTTTATCCTTTATCTCAAAATTATTGATTCTTCATTATCTTTACTCTCCCCACTAATAACAACTTCACATTTTTTTCATCTAAATTGGTGTTAATAATGTAGAAGGAGCGTGGTCTGTCTATTAATAACTTCAATATTCGTCCCATTACAGTCATTTTTCCTTTCGGTAAAACCGTCCTTCTTAAATATACATCTCAGACATTTTTTTATAATTTATTATGGATAATAATTTGTCTTACGCAGTTTTATGCAATGTATATTTGTAATTAGCGACTGCTTCGCTCAGCGATGATGTTGGGGAGCGTGGGAGGATGTTGATAATTCTACACTTCCGGGGCAAAACTGGATAAGACAAAAAGCCCAATTTTAAAAGATTGCGATTTTTAAATTTAGCCTTTGGTACAAATTATTTTTACCTTTTTTTGAATTGTTTAACCTTATATCCCAAACGGGGTAGATCCCAATATACAACAGTTACACATATAAAAAAAAAAATACAGGGTGTCCTTTTTAGATGGCCCGGTTGAATTTCTGTTGAACCAATGACGTTATAAAAAAAAGTGTTTAATATTTTTTAGTCTAGTTTCAAATTTTTACCTTTTTTTGGAGAAAATATATATAAATATATGGAGAAATACCGAGGGGTTAAATGCCCCCCCCCCCCATTTATCTGGATCGTACGTATGGATCGTACCCCATCCCTAAAAGATCCGGGACTTGGTCGGCTCACGTGTCCTGCATAAACCTCTTGGACCTGTTCACAAACCCATGATTTTGGACCATTTAATCTCGGGGAGTGATTTGGTGATGTCCTCTCCTTCAAAAGTTTCAAATCTAGACCTTGCGTACCTATCACACTCTGCGAGGTAGTGCTTGCCGTTTCTTCTTTTATTTCGCAAAAACGGCAAAAAGGATCTGGTAGAATACCCATTACACAGAGGTGTCTTCTCAGTGGGCAGTGGTCTGATACTTATCAGCCTCCTGATTTCCTTCCTTGAGTTAAAGAATGACCATTTCGATTCTGCTGGTTTGATATCCTTAACAGTTCGAGTGCTGTGTCCGGGGGATAGATTCCATTCCTTAAGGAATTGTTTCATACCGCAGTTTTTAATACTCTCTTTCGCTGTGCTCATAGAGTGAGGTAATACCGGTTGTGGCCCGACAAACGCAGTATTAAAGCCTTCTTTGGCCAGGCTATCCACCTCTTCATTACCATAGTGTCCTTTATGTGCTGGTATCCGAATAAGGGTCACCTTATTCTCAAACCTGGAAGTGATTCTATTGATAAGATCTACAGTTTCCTCCACCAGTCTAGATGTTGACAAATCTTTTTGTTAGGGTGTCTTTTTTAGATAGGCGGGCCGAATTTCTCATGAACAGATAACATAATCGAAAAACCAAAAAATACGTATTTAATATTTTTAGTCTAGTTTTAATTTTTTACCTTTTTTAATTATTCGTTGTGAGATCTTCATACCTGTACAACTTTGAAATTGTAAATAAAAACGTACAATTTTTAGCCACTGTTTTAAAGGATTTCTTACACTGAATACGCAATCGATTTTAAATTGATCACAGAATAACAGTTATGGGCTATGGCACAGAATGTGAAAAGAAATATTTTATTTTCGTTTTTATTATTAAGTATTTTCATTTGCGGTTTTGACGCTTGTAGTCTGCTGGCAGTGGTTAATATTGTTTTTGTTAATAAAAGGTTACTTATTTTGAAAATGGTACTCTACATGTTTCGAAAATCAAGAACAACAAACAGGAATAAAGAGTTGTTCGAAACATGTATAGTACCTTTTTTTTAAATCCAGCCGGTTATTTACGAAAAACGGTACCCATAGCTACCAGACCAATCAAAATCATCCCATCAAATTCATAAGTATTTTTCATTAATATGTACAGCACTTTCATTGAATTTGAAGCGTAATTGCTCGTCATGCAGTCGAGTTGTACCCCAGAAATTTCCCAATCGCTCCCGGGTGAACCACAAATCGCCTGTTCGTGGTGCCCACAATATGCACAAATTAAAACTATTAGTGATATGCACGAACTTCAAGAAAATTTAACTCATTTTAGACTGTGGTGTGCTGATAATAGCTTAAAAATAAATGTAAATAAATTGTCATTTATTAGTTTCTCTCGCTCAAAAATCTCTACCCCCAACATCCTATCAATTAAATAACCTGGGGCATTAGAAAAGTCCTCAACCATTACTGATCTAGCTATAAACTTTAAAGATCTCTTATCCTTTCCATTCATAATAAAGCTATTAGTCAAGTAGGTTTAACACTCAAAAATTCTCTGGAAAAAGTTCCACATAAATTCTTCATGTATATCTTGTAAATTGCAATTTTAAAATAGATTATGTGTCAATGTGTGCCCTTTGCAATTTAGAAACACTAGCTTTTAGGAGAGATAAACGTAACGTTATTTCCTTACACAAATTTTTACAGAATCTTTCTTCTTTCAGAATTGGAATAAAACGGGGAGTCGAAATGAGAAGTTTGTGGCATGGGCGATCGAAGTCACGGTAGCTCAAGTGGTAGAGCAGGGGCGTATTTAGCCGAAAGTCGTCGGCTCGAATCCCGCGTGTGACACAATTTTTCATTTCGAGAAAATTTTGTATAATTAATTTAGAATCTTTCTTCATTCATTCACAAACAGTTACACTTATCATAATCCAATAGACAGAATTCAAAGAATATCTAATACATTGCCTGGTGAGTTCGATATTTTTCATACTTCTATGAATATTTTAAAACGTTTAAAACGTCATTAAAATGTTTATAATATTGTTAATCTCATTTATTCATTTTTGTCCATTATACTATTGTTCAATTATTATTTGTATTTAACTTCTGTTCATGTTGAACGGTACAGTCACTGGGTGAAAAATGCTTAAGCCGTTAATTATTGTAAATAAATTATAATGTCGGTGCCGGTTGAAATTAGGTGGTTGATAGTGCAATGTCATAATCATGGAAAATTGTTACGTAAAATTGAAAAAATTGTTCGTAAATATCAAGTCGACTGTACAAACAATCGTCCAGAATTACAAAACTGATGTCAGTTTGGAAAGCAAGCGCCGATCACCAGGCAGCCAAAGAAATTGGAGAGATATTGAAGACATATTAAACAGTCTATTATTGCCCCTGCGTTAGCTAGAGATCTTCAAAGGGATTATGACATTCTTCTCTTCTATTCTACATTCCAATTATTTTTATGCTATTTCATTTACATTTTTATTTGCATATTCATTTTGACACGGATTTTGCCAAGTTTTGTAGTTTTGTTGTTGTTCAATGGGGCCCAAAGCCCCAGAATAAAACTATTTTCTTCTTCTTCTTAAAAGGATAAAGGAACTCTTAAGTATGTAATACACAAATCTTCATTAGGCAGGTTTAGTTATCTGGTCTGCAATTCTATTTCCAGTGGTCTCGACGAGCACCCTGTGACCCATGAGGTTTTGTGGCCTTGTTCACTTCGCCTAATTTCATTTCTTCTATCAGAGGTAGATGTATGGTATTTTACAGATCAACAAGGGGTCCACGGTAACTTTAAAGATCGAGGCAATTTTTATTCTGGTGGCGTTTCTCGACTGCTCATCCATCTATTCGAGTGAGTTATTTTAGAGTTCTGGATTTGCACTTTCTACTGAATACCAAAATGTTCGTTCTACAAGTTTCCCATCTTTTGTGCCGTCAGTAAAAATTTTCAAGTCGAACTGCCCGTCTAAGGTTGATTTGGAGAGTACAAATCCGGTTTTAAACTTGTTGGGACTATCTACCTTCTAAGCCCTGAAATAGTTTTGGTTTATGTATCTGAACCAGATCCTGCTGTTGAAGACAATTGGCAGTACACTTGTAATTGTGATTGCATTGTAAGAGATTGTTTGGTATCCTTTAATAACCTCAAAATATGCTACTTTCTTTCTATTTTTCTTCATTTTCATAGCAGAGTGCCAAACCAACAATACATAAAGTAGTCTAAACACCAATTCGCTGTGATTTTTAGCACGTATAGACACACATTAACGTACTGACAGATGATCACATCTTAACTTTTGATCGGGGATAACGCCGATGTTCTGCGTGCGTGCTTGTGTGTGTGTGTGTGTGTGTGTGTGTGTGTGTGTGTGTGTGTGTGTGTGTGTGTGTGTGTGTGTGTGTGTGTGTTTTATAGCGTAACCTACGTGTTCTAATTGTCGCCTTTGTTAATAAATTTTCTCCTTTTATTATGGATGTTTAAACTTTCCTCAACTTTATTTGAATTTGTAAGTCACGTTAAAGGAAAAATTTGTATTTTTTCCTTTCATGTCATCCCCTAAACCGTTGCGGCCACGTCATTTGTATGTACGATTGTGTTAGTCATGCACATGACATAAGGCAAATTTATAGTCTCAATACTTCATACAGTCCATTATGTCATACAAATAAAACTAACTTTTTTCTAATTAGAGATGTTTTTATAATATTATATTTGAAAACTAGGTTTTTTGTTAATGTTTATTGTCCGTGTTGCGAATAGCAGGCCGATACCAGCAATAAAATTTGTAAATATTGACCTCAGAACTGATTACTCACCTATTGCAGCATTGGTATGAGTCACACGGCGACTTGCTAAAATTTGACACTGGTGAACTACTGATTAATTTGACAATGTTCCGCAGACCAAACTATAAATTAGATAGTTTTATACCCTTTTTAACGTGTCATCAGGAATTTTGTAAGTACAAGTGTTAAACTCATCCATTTGATGACAATTGATGAGACGTAAATATTATAATAAAAACACTACAACAAAAAACATCCAAATACAATAGAGAATACTCAATTAATTATACACAATTTTTTTCACAATGAAAAATTTGTGTCACAGGCGGGAGTCGAACCCACGACTTTTGGCTAAATACGCCGCTGCTCTACCACCACTACCGTGACTTCGATCGCCCATGCCACAAACTTCTCATTTCGACTACCCGATTTTATTCTAATTGTGGGTTCGAATCCCGCCTGTGACACAAATTTTTCATTTAAAAAAAAATTGTGTATAATTAATTGAGTATTTATATATTTAATAGAAGCTGATAAAATTTAGTAACAAGAGAGAATATTAACCTTGTTTTCCCAGTACGGAAATATGTTTATTTGTATCACTTGAATTAATTAGTTCTGTTCCAATGTCAATTAATTCTAAATATTGGCAAAACAGTACAAAATGAAGATTTTTGCTGTTTTATTTTATTCGACCAATGTTTCATGATATTAGATTTCAGGCTCATTGGAATGTTAAAAGAATTCGTGTTCAGATACCAATTGTTATTTTTAACATCCTCTTCTTATTCCATTTATCCTGTCCAACCAGAAGTTCCAACTATACACAGTTAAGCGAGAAGTACATATTTTTATTTTTAAAAACCTTAGCTTGAAAATTAGTGTGTTATTATTGATTGTCAAATCAATTTTGTTGAGACCCATAGCCTAGCTTATAAAACAAAGGAGATCTGAGGATCATGGTTTAAATAGTTCAATTCTCCACCACTTACCACTTAAGCGAGTTGCTCTTTCTTTTCCATCCTCAGGAGAACCTTTATGAAGGAAAACACTGTATAATCCTTAACTTTGTACCACTTGTTCAGTCACTTTCATTCAAGCATTAAATCTAATCATAGTTTTTCAACAGAGTAACAATAGACGTTCATGCCACTATTGAAAAAAGATTATGTACTGTTTTAGTATTGCTTGATTTTTTCAAATGCATTTGTATCAATCAACTATTACCTATTATTAACCAAGCTTCGCCAAAAATTTAATTTGATCTATACAACTTGTAAATTTTTTGTTTCATATCTGAGTAGCCGTTCACAAGATAATTGCAAACTCCAAAAGATCTAACACTGGCTTTATTATTTCTGGAGCTCTGCAGGGATCCATGTTAGGTCCTATTTTATTTTCCATGTACTTCAATGATATCTGTTCTATTATTATTACTAACTAGCTATTACTACCCTTTCATTCTGACTATATGCAGATGACTACAGTTATATGCCTCTGTCAGCAGGCATTAAGCATTAAAAATAATTTCTTAAATATTAATTCAACTAAAAGACAAGCAATTGTTGTCTATCACAAAAAAATCAATACCACTGATTTATGTAAGATTATTATCCAAAATATGGCAATTTCTTTTCTTCAATTCTGTAAAGAATCTTGGAATGATTGTTCCTCATAAATTGACGGTGACAAGCTTCAGGCTCTAAACATTTTCCCCTTCATTGCATTAACTGCACAAAATAGATACTTTTTTGACTGGATTGTCATAAGCAATCAATAAAGGATCCTGTGCAATAACACCCGGAGGATATCCCATTGATTGTCACCAAATGACCCTGCCCAATGACACGAAAACCCAATATTCACCAACAAAAAGATGTGATTTGTGTTTAGTGCAGTATGGCAGGCATCGTGCACTACAAATTCCCACCAGAACATCACAGGAGAAATCGGCTCAAGCAACGGATATCTCTTACCATAGCCCATGATTTTAAGCTGACATCTCACTCTCCTATCACACGACACATATTCATGTACTAATGGAAATAACTAGTTTGATAGTCTGTGGGGTACTCTACATTCTACCAGTCTATCAAATACATTCATACCAACAAAATACATAAAAGTATCTTTATGATCACGTTGTGCTTTAATATTTTAATATGTTGTCTAATTATTGCTGGAAATTGTTTAAACTATTAATTTATTTCATTCTAAATAAAGCATTGCTTATTGTTATTATTACCGATAATTTAGGTGCTAGTTTTTGTAAAGAAAATAAAAAGTTTTCTTACATAAACACTATGTATAGGTCTCTCCTACGAAGGACTTATTTTCTTTTTGAGTCAATGTTTACATACTACTCAGTTTCTTGAAACAAAAATTACGTTAGAGTATAAAACCAGGTTTTTTCACGATATTATGGGAGTATATATTACATATTCTGTAATACTTGAAAAACAAGATAAAGATGTCCTTGTCTATTTTTTCTTTTTTAAAATTACAAATGATTATTTGTGAAGGATCAAAAGATCAGTTTCTTATAGGCCTACCTACCAAGTTTGACTATTTATTGCGTATGATAAAGCTATAAACGCATGTGGTATTTACGTTATCCAAACTAAATTACTGGCATCTGGAAAGTTTTGAAGCCATTTACAATGGAAGAGCAAACAGTTATTATCCAGCAGTATTGATATGAATTATTGTTTGCTTACATTCAAAGAGTATAATTTAGGACAAAACTACATACAAAAAAATATATGCTACGTTAATTGATAAACTTACAATGATTAAATATATAGTCATTTTTAAAATTGAATAATTTATTTGAAAACTAACTGCAGTACAAAAATTAAAAAAAATTATTTTAATTATTTATGATAACACTACACTTTGAAGTTGCTTATTTATTGAGTTATTTAAGCAATCCTATTACGGTTTTTTTTTTTTTATTGATAAAGAAAAAATGTTGAGCCATATGGTAGGGAAACATTAAATTTATTGATATTCAAAATTCTAAAATGTGGTTCTTCGTATTTATGATACCTACAATCAGTGTACTGGCTGGTGAGGGTGAGAAAATAGTTGGAGGGCGAGCTGCATCACAGGGAGAGTTTCCTTTTGCAATTTGCTTGTATGGCAAAATACGCTGTGGAGGTACATTAGTAACTACTACAAAAGTGCTGACTGCATGCCATTGTTTCACAAGGGTACCAGGTTTTAACATTCAATGGATCAATGCAATTGGTGGGACAGTGAAACTTGTTAATGATGCTAAAGGAAGGCAAGAAAAAAGATTAAGTTCATATCAAACACATGAAGATTGCCATCAACAAAAGTCTACCGATGTCTACGCTAATGATATAGCTCTTGTAATAGTGGAAGAAGCATTTGTACTTTCTGATTCATTGAAAATAGCTACATTGCCCTCTTATGATGATAAAGAATTCAGGAAAATGTGGCAAAATATAGTGTCCTCAAAAAAAAGTTGTTACACAATGGGTTGGGGAAGGATTGATGAAGCAGAAACACAGCTAGGAGATATATTGAAAGTTCTTGAAGTGAAACCATGGACAGATAAAGAATGCAGTGCTATGACGAACGCAGGAGAAGATATGACTCACAGGGGAGAAGTATGTGCTTCTCCAATCACTGCAGGCGACCGTACAGCTAGTGGTGACTCTGGCAATGCGCTTTTTTGTGATGGTCATGTGTTTGGTTTGGTTAAAGGTGATTTTACTCTCGATACCAAACATGCATTGACATTTCAGCTATATTGGCCTTACATTAAATACTTTGGTCTTTCAAATGCATCATTATATGCAGCTCCATGTTCTATAATTCTCATATTCATTTCTGCCCAGCTTTTTACATAACAATACCACCAAAGTATTTGGTTTTAGTTTTTCGATTGAAAAATATATGACAAAAATTAATTTTTAAGGTTTAATCATGTGATAATTTTTTAATGGTACATTCTTTCTAAACTCAGTTAATTATATATTTTTTTAAATTAAATACAACCTTATGATAGGTTTAAAATGCAAACTTCAGACAAAGCAAAGTAGTATTTTAAGAATTCTAATCACATTGAATTTTAATCATTAAAATGAAAAGAAAAATTAAAGAATTGGTTTATACCAATTTAAGTATACATTTCAATGATAATTAAGTTATGGAAGTAGCAAAGCACTATTACTTTCTACTTGTATTATAAAAAAATAATGGTAAAATTGAAGAAAAAACACAAAGTAAACTAAATCTACAAATATATGTGCCATTACAAACTGAGAAGTGCTTAAAAAATGAAATATAGATCAATCTAATGACCAAGAATAAAAAAATAAATATATAAACTATGCATCATATTTTATATATTTGTTATTTTTTATTCTTGGTCGTTAGATTGATCTATAATTATGAAAAATAATGAAATGAATTATAGATTAATCTAACGACCAATCAGACGCATATCAAACCATGAATACATATATGAATGAAATATATATATATATATATATATATATAT